>NC_044905.1:49086013-49376474 GCF_001633185.2 Quercus lobata
CAGCGATCATTGTGGAGAGTTAAAGCTAATATCAATTTATACTCTATGAAAAAAAATATTTATCCAAAATTGCTATTGGATAAAAGCTAATTGAGCATATTCTTACCAATGTTAAAACTAGCCAATAGGTAGTTCAGAATATTTTTTTTGTTGGAATTATGCTTTATTATTATTATTTTATTATAAATAGAAAACAGTACGTTTGGGAATGGTAGTTGAGTAGGTCTTACAACAACCCAAATACAGCTTATGGTTGATAGATTGCTTCTAAAGTTAATTTAGTTGCATCATTGGCCTTGAGGCATGTGTCTACTATATCCTTTCTTTTGTATTTCCATTTTTTCACACTTCTGGCATTTCTTACCTATTTAGGCATACTGAGAGCTCGTACAGACTTTTTTTTTTTTTCACTTTGGAAACTATGTTCATATTTACATCCATGATAACTTATAATTGCAAGAACTTGAAAAGAAAAAGTTCAGCATAATTATATTATTGGATCATCTTGGAATTTAAGTTCTAGGAAATGTTTCTTTTGCAAGCCTCAAGAAGCGCTTTAGAACTTCTTTGCATCTTGCATATTACACCATTTATATGCTCATTGTATTTAGTTAGCAAGCCGTTCACATTTATTCCATTCAAAATTAAAATTTTGATTAATTGTATTCATTACTCTATGCACCAGGATCCTCATTTCTCCCTTGCCACGTCAGATGAGGAAAACAACTTACCACAGTATCAATCACGTGTTATTCATGTTCTGTAACTCTGCAGCTACCTATCTTGCCTGAACAAATCCAGAAGCACTCGTGCATACGGAAACATTTGCTTTGTGGGGTGTACCAAAAAGGATATCCACATTCAGATTTATAAAGCCAGGCTGAAGATAGTTGTAACCGCAGAAGCTCTAATCCTTGGTGCAATAGTGCCACCTTTACCTAATATTCAAGACGCATCCTTAGATCCTAGATCAAAATATAAAAGAAAAATCCATCTTATAGCAATGTTTATATTATACAGTATAGTTAGCAGGAAAGCCAACTGTATATGATAGTGCTGCTTGCAGAAAATGAGAAGCCAAAATTAAAGTTGAGTATAATGTTCAAAAAAGATGGTAAAATTATTAAATGATTAATACTAGCATGTGGGAGTGCTAGTAAACTTCACACAGATGCACAATCGTCTGTCATCCCTTCCCCTTTATTTGGCAATCTCTCTCTCTCTCTCTCTCACACACATTTTGTTATTGTTTGTTTTGGTAGAAAACTTTTTTTTTTTTTTTTTGGGATCAAAAGATAGAAATCTTTATTGATTTAAAAGTGAAGTACATCGTTTGATACTTTGATAAGGTAGAAAAAACAGACAGATTTTCAAGCCAAACACATCAACACATTCCATCACATAAATAGCAATAGCAAATGCAACTGGATTCTTTTCCTTAGCAACATAGAGGAGAGAAACCAAGAGCATAGACCCGCAAAATCTAAAAGGGGATGGCCATGGATCGGGTATACCCATACCCTACCCGAAATGTTTGCCCATGAATACCCGGATACCAATATCTATTATTATCCATACCCAATTCTTACCTAGATTTATTATCCATGGATATCCATACTTTAACTGAAACCCATTTAATTTTTTCTTTTTAAAATCCAAAAACATTTTAACTTAAAAACTAACCACAAGCGACTCCAGCACATGCGCGTCTTGGTAGAGCGTGACCGACCCGCCTTTCCGAACCGGGAAGTAGGAGTTTCGAACTCCGAAATGGTCCGGATTGGTCGTGATGCCGCATCAGTATATCGGATTGTCCTCGCATTTCGTGAACCTCATTTCAAGTAGGAGCGATGCGTCCGGTTTCGAAGGCTTGCCGAGTGAGTTGAGTATCAGCAGCCATTCACTGATGGTTTCGCCGAAAAGGATTCGGCGAGCGGAGACAGTAGCGACGCCAATTAAATCAGCGCCGAACATGTTGTTGTCTTTGACGTAGAATTTGACTTCGGAGGTCGAGTGTGCAAGGGGGATCTTGAAGCGCTCGTTCCACACGGGGCTTTGGGAGTTGGAGATCATGCGCATGCAGGCCATGGTGGCGCCAGCGAGATAGAGAGAAAGTTCAGATCCTCTCAGCAAGGATTAGAGAGAGATTTCGAGGTTGAGAGAGTTAGTTCGAAGATGGAGAAGACCATCGTAGAAGTGGTGCTGGTGATCGGAGTGATGAGTTCAAGGTACTGGGCCATGGAGGCTCAGGTGAGAGAAACAGAGAGAGTGATGGTGAGGATGGAGGCTCAAGTGAGAGAGAGAGAGTCAGGGAGTGAAAGTGAGAGACTTAGGTTTTTTTTTTTTTTTATATATACGGGTCGGGTATGGATAATATCCATACCCTACTCGAACTATTCGGGTAATATCCATACCCTACCTATTTAGGTTCTACCCGTGAAGAACCAAGTATTACCCAAAACATTTGGATCAGGTAGGGTAGGATATCCATTACCCAATGGATATGGCCATCCCTATCTAAAACAATTCTTGAAGTTTAAAGTGGTGATGCTAGGAATAGGAAATAAGATCTAGATGATTATCCCACAAGAGAGCCAAGCCACCGCCAAGACATATTCTACTAACAGTAAAGGCATGTTGATACATTAGTTTAACTCGAACCCATTCTAGTAAGCTTTGTTTCCATTAGAAACAAGATATTGAGAATCTCCTCCTTCCATAAAGAAAGGAGATCTCTAACAATCCAAGGGTTCCCAAGCCCTCAAGCAGTCCAGTAAATAATGATTATAAAAGAAAAAAGATGGAGCTGCGAAGTCGAAGTCAGACTCGATCAGCCCAATTGCATGCTCTCGGAAATTTCTCATGTCTCAACAATCAAGTACAATGAGTACCGTGCAGCCCAGCCATGTGTGAACTTACCACAGTAACTGAAAGCTCGAAATGTGTGAAAACACAAGAGCTTGTTTAGACCCCCAATTCAAATTACGACTTGGTTGATTTTATACTAATTTAATACTAAGTGCGGAATAGTGTAAACACAAGCATACAAACACGAGAGCTACTCTAATCCATATTTAAAGCAACACAGTAGTAAAATGAAATGAACAAGAGTAGGGAAGAGAGATGCAAACACAGATAACACCGAGACGTGTTATCAAAGAGGAAACCGAAGAACTCGACGAAAAACCTCTCCGTCGCCCTCCAAGCGGAAATCGATCCACTAAACAATCAGTTAGGATACATGGGTAAGCAAGAGACCCTCCAAGCCTAATCTACCCTTTGTACCTAAGCCCTCCAAGCTCCTACTCCAACAAGGCTTCTCGGAACCGTGTCTTGTCTAGCTCTCCGAATCCCGCAACAAGCTTCATGTTGCATCTGCCATCCTTGGCTTCTTCCAATGTTTCCTAGCAGCACCAAAACCTCACTGGACACTCTCAAAAGATGTGGTAAGTGTTTGGGCTATTGACCTCTCAATGGTATGGAAATGGAGAGGTAGGAGATGAGGAAATTTCACAAACAAATGTGTAGAGAATTGTTGGATGAACAATTTCTAACTCTCAAGTGTTTTAGCTAGGGTTTTCTCTCTGAAGCTCTCTCTTACATTTGTGGGTAATGTGTGTATAAATAGTGTAGGCACAGAAAGTATGTATCAGACTGGACAGGCTGGCAGAACAGAATGTCTCGCGGGTGTCTCATGGGAAGACCTTACCCGCAAGATACTCGTAAGACACAGCTGTCTCCATCTGGCCTGACTCTTCGCATTCCAGTCATGTGCAAGGCACATGCTTCCTTTCGCGGGATGCTTAGTCGCGATATACCCGCGAAAACTCTTCAATCTTCAATAGCTTGAGTCTTCACACTCTCTCTCACTATCACACAATCCTTACAATAAATTCCCACAACAAATACAGGGTACAAAAGATTGAATAAAATTTACAATCAAATTTGGCACGGAATAAAAGCCAACAAAATACATATTTGTAAATCACAACTTTACAGTAACGTTCCTAACAGCAACGTTCTCTTGTATCCTAGCAGCCTCCTCCTATTGATTTGTATAAAATCAAGGCAAAAATACCATTTTGTTCCCTACATTTTGGAGTTACAATCAATTTGATCTCTACATTTTGGTAGCAATCAATTTGGTTCCCACTATTTTCAACTTTCACTCAATTTAGTCCCTACCGTTAACTCACTAACAGAAAATACTTACTGTTTGCAGTTTATATAGTTGGCATGTCTAATATTAAAATATATTAAATTAGATGCTAATGTGTCTAAATTTGAGTGGTTAATATGGCCACATCAGTGCTTAAATGAAAAAAAAAATACCACATCAGCTTTTAATAATATATAGTATTTTTTTTGTACCAAATTTTTTCCTTCTCTTTATTTTTTTCTTTTTCGGTTTTTTTTCCAAAATAACTATAAAAGCCAAACTATTTTATTAGTTAGCCAAGGTTTTGAAACTATTTTGGTATCTAACAAATAGAGTGCAGAGAACTCGATTTTGCTCTGAGAAATTGCACTTGGAAATCGAGTGTTGAAAAAGACGTATGAATCTTTTGTTTTGTTTTTTGTTTTTTTTTTGTCTTTTTCATCTCTGTCAATGGTTAAGCTTTTGTTCCAAACCCAGATCCACCAAGCCACTCCCTTTCATCTCCATTGAATCAACTACGTCTTCTTCCACCATTCTCTGATCAAAATCTCTCACTCTTTCTCTTACAAAGATCCATCCCTTTTCTGTTAAAGCTAATCTTTGTGAAAGTCCTAACCGGAAAATACCATCCATTTGGAGGTGGAAAGCTCCGATACAATTGAGGCCAAGATCCAAGATGAAGAAGTCATCCCCTAATAAACAGCATTTAATCTTCGCCGGAAAGCAATCGGAATGTACTCTCGTCGATTACAACATCTAGAACGAGTTCATATGCAGTGCAGCAACAATGTGAGGCTAGATCCTTACGAGTCAGGCTTGAAACGAGAAAATCCGAATTAGAGGAGTTGTGGTCGATCTGTGGCCATGGTTCGGGCTCTGTGGTGGATCTGTGGTGTTAGGCGGTTGGGATGTGGTGAACACTGAATATGGGTTTAGTAAATCTGAGTCTGGGTTTTAGTTTGAATTTGGAGATTAAGGCTAAAATTTATGGAATTTATTTGATCTTTCTTGATTGATGGTATAACATTCACTGTGATCGAAAGCCAAATAGAAGGTTAGAATTTAGAAACAATGTGATCTGTGTTGATTTGAAATTGTTGGACTATATTAGTGTTTGATTATCTAGAAATTGCAAGAAAAGAATTAGAATGAAATTCTGTTTGATTAGCAAGAAATTGCAAGAAATCAATATAATAATATTCAGAAAATAAAAACGAAATTCTATAGAGCCATTTGAACTTCAGCAGTAGATCCATGGTTGAACCACAATGTGAGAAGGGGAAGTACATCCTGTAAACTATCATCAACACCTTTGGCATTTGCTGGACATGCCTTTTTTTTTTTTTTTTTTTTTGAGAAACCGGAAAGAACTTGTCATTAAACATGCAGAAAAATTCTGTCAGCAGTTACAAGCTCTGTTACATTACGATGAATGTCCTCTAACCATACTTGTGGTTCATACAAATTCTTCGCTAGCTTAGCGAGTTTGTCTGCAATGTTGTTACCCTGGCGCTTGGTGTGAGTGAAAGTAGCCGACCTAAATGTTGATGCTAGGGAGCGGGATTCTTCAATAATGTGCCCAAATGCTAACATGCAAGGCTGCTCTGCAGTGAGGAGTTTAAAGATAACCTCTGAATCGCCTTCGAAAACCACATCCTGAAGCCCAAGTTCAATTGCAAATACGATGGATCTCCTGCAAGCCAACACTTCCAAAGCTACCACAGTTGGAGGTAAATGGATTCGTTCCGATAGCGCTGCAATGACCAAGCCCTCTGAATCATGTACAACCATACCCAGACCTACTGCGGCGATGTCCAGAAAAGTAGTGCCATCAAAATTAACCTTGTGAACTGAGGGCAATGGTGGCAGCCAGTGAGTTGGATGGTGCACCGTTAGTTGGGTTCTCGGTTCTTCTTGGACTGAATGAAACTCTCTTAAGCACTCCACAGCATCTCTATAGATTTTCTCAATTGGCAGAGAAGGTGAGTCCAACCTCCTTGCATTTCGTTCATGCCAAATACTCCACCCAATAAAGGCAAATAGCTCAGCCAAGTTTGGAATTTTCTGGGCGAGGATTCCTTGCAGCAAGTCATGGAAACTAGCAAAATTTTCGTTCAAGAATTCTCTGCACTTTTCCAGTTCCCACCAAACTTGTTTAATCATTTGGCAGCCCCATATTGCATGGATTCCATCTTCAATTCCACCTCCACAACGTTCACAGGTTGAGTCTTGAATGATATTCCTCTTCTGCAGGTTCTTTTTTGTTGGAAGGGAGTCATTGGCCGCACGCCACAAGAAATGATGAATTTTGTTGGGCACATTCAGTGACCAAAGCTCCTGCCAAAAAGACTTCTGAGCCGTTGAGTTTGAAGTGCCAGGAATCGCTGCCTTTGCTGCCTGTAATAGAAGTCGGTATGCGGATTTAGTGGTGTAATAACCATTCGTCGTTTCAGCCCATATCAACCTGTCCTCTTTGCCATTGAAACTCAAAGGTAGGCTAAGGATTGCTTCAGCTTCATGTGGCAGAAATTCCTCACATATCCGATCCTCCATCCAGCATCTATTTTCCTCATCAATAAGAGCACAAACTCAAGTATTGTTGGGGAAGTTTTTCTGCGGTGACACCACACGGCTAGAGAACAAGTCAGGTAGCCACTTGTCCCCACAGATCCTGACAAATTGTCCATCTCCAATTCTCCATTTTGACCCCATCCTCACCACCCCTCGTGCTTTTAGAATGCTTTGCCAAGCATATGAGCCATTCACCTTCACCCCCTCATCCAAAATTGAACAATTGGGAAAATATTTGGCTTTAAAGACCTTGTAGAAGAGAGAGTCTTTGTTATGGATCAATCTCCAAACTTGCTTGCCTAGCATAGCAATATTGAAGAGTTCAATATCCTTAAATCCCAACCCTCCGTGGCTCTTTGACTTGCACAATTTTTTCCATCCCACCCAATGAATTTTTCGTGCTTCCCCCTTCTAGCCCCACCAAAATTTCTGAATTAGAGATTCAATATCCTTGCATAGACTTTTTGGGAGTTAGAATGCTTTGCCAAGCATATGAGCCATTCACCTTCACCCCCTCATCCAAAATTGAACAATTGGGAAAATATTTGGCTTTAAAGACCTTGTAGAAGAGAGAGTCTTTGTTATGGATCAATCTCCAAACTTGCTTGCCTAGCATAGCAATATTGAAGAGTTCAATATCCTTAAATCCCAACCCTCCGTGGCTCTTTGACTTGCACAATTTTTTCCATCCCACCCAATGAATTTTTCGTGCTTCCCCCTTCTAGCCCCACCAAAATTTCTGAATTAGAGATTCAATATCCTTGCATAGACTTTTTGGGAGTTTGAAGCATCCCATGGTGAAAGTGGGCATAGCTTGAAGGACCGCTTTTATCAACACTTCTCTACCACCTTGTGATAGTAATCTTTCTTTCCACCCTTGCATCTTCTGCCAAATCCTCTCCCTAATGTAGCCGAAACTTGTTTTTTTCCTCTCCCCACAAAAGAGGGTAAACCGAGATATTTTTCATAATTAGTAGTAGCTGCCACTCCTACTAATTAATGAATGAAAATATATAAAAAGACATCACTGCGGTATTGAATAGAAAGATTGTAAGAGTATTAAAAGAATAAATAAAGAAAACAAAAAAATTGGTACAAAAAAAATTATTATTAAAAGCTGATGTGGTTTTTTTTTTTTTCATTTAAATGCTGACGTGGCCGTATCAACAGCTCAAATTTAGACCCATCAACATCTAATTTAATATTTTAATATTAGGCATGCCAATTGTACAAACAATTTGTCATGTAAGCATTTTCTGTTAGTGAGTTAACGGTAGGAATTAAATTGAGTGCAAGTTGAAAATAGTAAGGACCAAATTGACTGCTACCAAAATGTAGGGACCAAATTGATTGTGACCTCAAAATGTAGGGATCAAAATGGTGTTTTCGCCTAAAATCAACTATGAGTTGATGGTGCCACTTACGATTCAAGGAATAAGTCGGCCATTGGTGTTGTTATTCGAGACTTACATGGTTCAACTATTGCATCACTTTCTCAGCAGCTACCACGTCTGTATCAAGCAACATAAATTGAAATTCTGGCAGCAACCAGGGCACTAGAATGTGCTACAGAGATTGGGATTACTAGTGCAAGGTTGGAAGGGGACTCTTTATTAGCTGTTCATTATTAGCTGTTCAAGCTATATCTGTTGCTACACAATGCTTGTCTCCTCTTGGTTTTTTGATAGATGATGCTTAATCTTTACTAGTTTTTTTTTCATGAATTACATTACTTTCATACAAAGAAAGAAGGTAATAAGGTTGCCTATAGCCTAGCTCGGCATGTTAAAAATGTTTCAAACTATGTTGTGTGGATGGAGTATATTCCTCCACCTTCTTTATTCTGCTTTTCAAGCTGATTTAGCCTTCTTTTCTTAATACAAAAGCCTCATAGGCCTTCTTCTCAAAAAACAAAAAAACAAAAAAAAAACTTTCTATCATCTTTTTTCTTGGAAAATACTTAGATACTCCTTGAGTATAGTAAAATGGTATTTCCTCATCTCAGATTCATGATAGACCCCATCATAAAATTAATGAGTGGACCCCATTATGAATGTAAGATGAGAGGATATCATTCTCTGTGCTCCGGAAATTCCTAAGAATTACTCTTTTTTTCTATATAAACCAACCTTTGACTTTTTTCTAGAAGGGTCTTTACACTAAATGTTTGTGTAGATTCCGAATTCCGGGGTGGTTGTCTAATTTGAAGCTTCCATCAATTGAATAAATTACAAAAAATATTAATAACATTTTGTGAAACAACAAAGAAAAAAATCCTAGTTCAATTTCAAGGCCATCTAAGCACAAAAATGTAAGGAATATACACGAAATTCCCAGATTTGCGAAATGAAAAATAGAGAAAAATTATGCATCAAAGAAAAACAATCACACAAGACAATATTTACGTGATTCGTCAATTTTCCTAGGTTTAAGGAGTTGCAGTGATTTCACTATTCACAAGGAAAAAAATAAAAGATGCAACATTACAATTTTTTCTTTCAAAACAACACACCAAACCTTAATCTCCAAACAACAGTTTTTCTATCATGTACACAAGATTCACCAATGGGCTAAAACCATAGCACTTTTGTCACGACCCAAATCCATGGAACATGAATTTAGATACATGACTAACTTGCTGAACTTATATAACTTACTAAACATAATTAATCCAAAATAAATTAAAACTCCAAAGAAACAATACTCTTAAAAACCTCTTACAAAAATCCAAACTCCACGAATTTAGAATAATCTCCAAAATACAGTGAAATCTAAAACGGAATTAAAAAAAAAATAACTAATAATTTTTTAAGACTTCAAGTATTATTGACTTCGCCTAAAACTCCCACGCTCTACCTTGCACCTTACAAAGCAATCCAAAGGTTTTGTTCCCCAACTAAACTTTAATCTGAAAATTGTAATTGATGGGGTGAGCCACACATCCAGTAAGTAATTATGCAGAATACACAACGGAATAGAGTCAAGCAAAGCACGAGTATTTTACTTTTTCACAAACTCATTCAATGATATCAAAATAATTATTCCACAGAGTATTTAATGAATCACTTAATACATATGTAATCACATCTTAAAATCATTTGAAATCACATACATAAAATTGATCAGAGCACAGTTTCACATATACACATCACATATCCTCACATACAATCCTGTGAGCGGATTTACCCATATATCTGATATATCTGATCAATTCTAAAACACTTATTTTGAGTCACATATCACAAAGCAAAGTTATACGAATAGGATAATTTTCTTGATACTAACAATTTCTTTTCAAATACAGAGGCATATCAAAGATCACAATATCGAATAGAACATAAATCAAAGGATGCTTAACTCTCATGGGGAACGAATAGAAATTGAGGAGTTTATATATATATATTACAATTCTTGAGTAAACCTGAAAATTCAATTTGCTAAAAGAAATATTTTAAATACCATTTGGAGAATTGGAATATGACTTTGAAATCACTTGGTTTAACAAATTTAAAGAACAAGAACCTTTTTAAAAAAACTTACTTTGAAATTCAATTATTTTTTGAAAATAGTTTAGTTTAGAAATCATCTTTTAAATGAGATTTGGACATTCAAAACATTATTTAAAATTCGAAGTTTCTCTTTAAAACGATGTAAAAATAATGCTTTCAATAACTTTAGAAAACGTAAGCTTTAAAAAAATATCTTTTGAAAATCTTTAACTTCTAAGAATTTAAAGAATAAAAATTGTGCATATTATGCATAATTACTTACTGCACTTAAATCACTCTGAAAGTCTAGCTGAAACACCCTCCAAATAGTCTCAAAATACTCTTAGATAGAACCTAGAATCAATCATGAAAATTACTTAATATCCTCCACAAAATATAAATTTTATTGACCTAAATAAATTGACTCACTAAAATTAAACGTGCTGAACTAAATGATAACACTATTGCAAAACATCTCTACCCAAGAATATGTTTCCTTGAATTATCAAAACTCAGAGCCAGCAGCCAATACTTTAGGATTTAATATATGTCCTAAACAAAAGTAAAACCTGAAACATGAATTTAGGCTCTATAATTGAAACTTTGTTCTAAAATACACATTATGGGCAAACCTAGGATTTAACATATAACCCCAATGAAGACCGTGGGCCAAAACTAATATGACTTGTTCATGGACTTAATATCATTGGCCCTAATGTATTTAATATCTAAGCATTATTTTGAAATGAAATTAGAATTTGATAGAAGAAACAAGTCTGCCATTATCCTTTAAAGAATTGTAGACGTGTTGATTTCTAATGGTTCATTGTGGTAGGGAAAATAGACAAAGTCTAGGCAAAGACTACCAAGGCCATTAATCATCCATCAGAGGACTTGGACTTTGACAAATGAGATTTCATGTGTGGGGTCAGTTGCAATTTCTCTAACAATTCATAATTAATCCTACGGCATAGATCAATAGCCCAAAAGTTCCTATAGACCTTAAAGCCCTTATAGTCCTACAAAACGATGCAGCCTTATTCATGCTTTAGATAATATCAGCTGTTCTTTTAGACTCTGAACAGTGGCATTCTAAGATTCAAGAATAGTTGAAACAAGTAAAAATCGTAACCTAAGAAAATTACCAATCCATTACTAAAGTTTTCCATGATAAAAATTCTAACTTCTTAATTCTTGTTTCTAACGGTGAGAAATCATATCTTGAACAATCTGATTGCTTCTTCAATTGTATATGCTCTAAACTCCAAGGGAAAAGTTATACCTCCTAGCCTCCTTAGTGATGAAACCCTTTCTATTAAAAACCCTAATTTATCTTTTCCTCCAACTTATATTTGACGCATCTGAGATGTGGGCCTAGTTGGGTAGTGGGCTGTAGATTAAAACCCACTTAAACTTATCTCTTTAGTCTCCAAGAGGCCCATAAAACATCTTTCTCTTTTATTTATTTATTTATTATTTTATTTGCTGCACCAAATCATATGCACTAAAGTTTTAGTTTTCTCACCTATTTTTAGCACCACAAAATTGTCCACTTCCATCTTACTGTGCACACACATATAGCACCTCAACTCCATATTAAAAAAATGACAAGATGCACTGATAATCATAAAAACAAAATTGAGGTATTACAACTTTTATATCGAGTCAAGTCATAATCCAAATTAAACACAACTAAGCACCACAAATGTATAATAAGCTACTAATTAACTTTAAGTAATTTTACATTACTCAATAGTCATGTCATCAATCAATTGTTTAAATTCAAGTTTTTATAATTTAAAATAACTCATAAAAAATGAGCTCATAGATTGAATGGTAAATAATATCTGATTAGCATGCATGTTAAGAACATATAGGACATATAATCTAACATAGGATTTCAAAATATGAGTTTAACAACAAGTTATTGGATGATATAACATTGCTTAGAGTTGTACCATGTGAACTTTAAGCAATATTACACCACTCAATATTTTTTAATTGAATGTGAATTTTGACAAATCCACCATTGGATTACATTATCTTCATCTATTCTCTATATTTGCAAAATTTCAAGTTGATTAAAGATTAATAATAGTCATGTCATCAATAAATTGTTTAAATTCAAGATTTTGTAATTTAAAATATTGCATAAAAGATGATGTAAAGACGCAATTTGAGTCCTAAGCGCAAAAGTTAAAAGGATCTAAACCCAAATAGCCCAATACAATGAATTTGTAAATAGTGGATTGGAAAACAAAGCCTTAATGAGTTTGGTAGTAATTATAGTGTATCCAAATGATAATAAAGTAAAAATAGACTAGTTTTATCTAAAGAAAATCGTCATCGGCACAGTCCGAGGAGATTAGTTCTTGTATATAATTCTTGAAGTTAATTACAAGTACAGTTCTTATTACTACAGTATTTCTCTCTCAATTCTCCGATCCCCCTCTCTCAGGGCCTCCCTTCTATTTTATACTATCTCTTTCCTTTCATCTCTGCCCTCCACATGTAGATTAGATTGTTGGTATTGATCTTTATCACATCAACACCTTCCTGAAGTCTTTAGGGATAGCTATAAGGCTAAAAACTACTGTTCAGTATGTTCCCAGCTCTCATTTGTCCTGTATGTTCATAATGCATATCCTTATCAATAGAATTTCCTGGAACGTCACTCTAGATGACAAAACACACTTTCTGATCTCTGCTTTGTTTAGCCGATAAGATACTCCTCCTCAGCCTACCTTCCCCAGCCCTCTCATTCATAGCTCACATCTTTATTATTGATTATCTATCCTTAAACCACTAAGCGTCCTCAGGCAAGGCCCAAGGCCCAACATATATTCTTGGACCCTTATCCCTACAATAGCCCCTCAAAACTCTGATTTTTTCCCCTCCTATTTGAGGAGAAAAATGGGGTTTTGACCTTGGAAAATTAATTCCTTATGTTTCTTTGATTTCCACACATGAGAATATCATTTCACGTGTCTCGTAACTGTTCCTGATGCTTCGGAGCCCGCGATGTCTCATTAAATGCTCCAGGCGCCTGCTGGGTTTATTTTTTTTTACTTCACAAATCTACAAACTCTTGAGACTTCAAACTCTCAGGCTTTCAAGACTTCCCAAATCTCCCAACTCTCAAGAAGCTCCTGAAGTGTCACCTGTTCTTACTCTTATAAGTTTTCACTTTCCTAGGTTCTTTTCTTCTCGGCCAGTCTCGTCGGCCTTCTAACCTTCACTCCCTTTTCAAAAACATTTCTCTTATTTCCTTTTAGCTTGTTTAGATGGGCAGATTCAAGCACCTTGTAGATTCTCCCGCCGGTATAGAGGGTTTTAGGTCCAAGTACCACATTTCTTAGGGAGTTTCCCTGCGGTATTGTGCTCCGGACCAGGTGCTTACACATAAGAACAAAGGGGAGGTTGTCATTCCCATAATCGCCTTCATAGAAGGAGGAATGATACTCCACATGGATAGGATAACCAGAGATTTCTTAATTTCCCACACGCTGTGTCCTCACCAATGCGTGCCCAACCTATTTAGAGTTTTAGGCAGCGTCGATGCTCTCAACGAGCAAATGGGTTTGAGACTCACCTGGCACGACGTCGTCTATATGTATGAATGCCATTCGCTTGCTAACTCGGGGTATTATCCTAAGTTTAGGTCCTCAATTGTTGGGCTCGTATCGTGTCTTCCTAAGTCCAACAACGGCATGAAAGATGACAACCTAATCGCCTCTAGGGAATGGCACGACGGTCTTCACTGCCCAACTCAGGAGGGAGAGCCAGGTGGGGTTCCCTAAGGTTAGGTCCCTTAACACAGGATTTAGTTCTTTAGTTTTGCTACTCTTCCCTTTAGTGTTTCATTTCTTTTTTATTATGAGTTTTATCGGTCTGACTAAGATTTTTCTCCTCGGTTGTTTTTGTAGATAAAAGGCACATAGCACCCAGCCTCAATTTCGTTAACGTCGCAAACCTCAACAAAGTCCTAAGGTCCGAGGTGTTTGTGAGCGAGGACAAGTAGCTGAGAGTGGTCCACCTCATACTAGACTTCGAGCCATTATAGGACAATTTCCAGGACGTGGGCAACGCAATCAGGGCAGGCGACCCTCGGCTCCACAAGATAGACATCTCTGTACCTGGGTTCCTTGCCCGAGAAGATGTTGTGCCAGTTGAGCTGCCTTCCCAACGTGCTCTCCCTAAAACAATGGCTCCGAGGGAAGAGACTGCTTCCTCACACCTATCACTCGAGGAAGAAATAGACCAATTCCAACTCAAGGAAGAGAGGAAGGAGAAAGGAGATCCTGTCATCTGTATATCGGACATAAAGGATGAGTTTGAAAGGATTTCAAGTGTTTGCACCCCAGGCCTCATAGTTACGAAAATAGACAACAGCTCCAAGGAGGAAGAAGAAGAGATGGCCCTCAACCCAAGGAAAGGCCTGAAGGATCTCTTCGCAGGAAGGATCAAGGGGTCGTCCTCTAAGAAGGCCTTAAAGTCTAAGCCCCTTCCTACTATTCCCCCTCCTCCTCCTACCATCGGCCTGCTCCCCATGCCTAACTTGAAGAAGAAAAGGAAGGAGCAGGAAGTGGAGGAGGGTGAGGTGGTCCGTCAGAAGGAGGCCAAGCAGCAGAAAATGGCCCAAGACAAAGGACTGGCCTCCTCAATAGAGAGCAGAAAGGACCCGAGTATGGCCGAAATGCGCTAACAAAACCACCACACCTGGGCTCCTTAGTTGGAGTTAGACGATGCAACCATTCCATAGAACTCCACCATCAAGGAGTTTCAGAAAGGGCATGCCCAATACCTGGCTGAGACCCTAAAGTGGCCTCTCCTTCTACCAAAGGACATGGCTGCCTTGAGGCACATGAGGCAGCCAAACCTCTTCATGTCCCTAAAGAGGGATTTAGCCCTGGTAAGCTTCTCAACATGCCTCACTGAGGGCGTTATTCCTTTTTCCCTTTTTTTTTTTAACGTACTCCCTTGTTGTTTACATACAGGCTATCTAGAAGGTTTTTGTAATTGAGGAATGGGTCAAAGACGCCCGAAATGAGGTCAGGGTTGAGACCAACCTCCGCGCCGAGGCTAACAAGGCCTTGGGCGCATCTAAGGAAAAGAATAACGAGCTTGCAGTGAAGCTGATGGCCGAGGAGAGGGCACGGAAGAGTGTCGAGGCCGGTCTTAAGAATGCCCAGGACCAGGCTGAAGACCAATGCAAAAGGCTCTATCACACTGAACTAGAGCTAGCCATAGTGAAACAGCAAGTACTAGAGTTAAAGGCCGAGCTAGGGAGACCAAGGGAGGCAGCTGAGGCTTCGAAGCTGGAGTTCTATAAGCTCGAGGTGCAAGAGATAGAGGTCCGTCTAGCAGACGAGCTGGCCAAGGTCTGCAGGGACTACTGTAAGAAGGTCTAAATAGAGGCCCTCAACCTTGCAGGAGTCCCTGCTACCTCGATGTGGAGGTAGGCTGGGAATGTCTACTATCCTCTGGACATTCGCGAAGTCCCAGCTGAACTCCCACCTCCTGCTTCCCTTGCATCAATCTCTTCTAAGCAGCCTTTATCCTCCAGGCACCTCTTCTTCCTGCCGAGGTTCCCAAAAGGCCTGGTCAAGCTGGTGACCAAGGCTAGGGGGTTGAGATGAATAAGGATAAGGGCAAGGGTAAGGAGGTCAAGCCCCTGTCAGAGGCCAAAGATCTAGAGGCAGCCCCCAAGCTCAAGGATGCCCCTTCTAATGCCAAGGATGTTGTTATCAAGGCAAAGAAGGCTGAGGCCAAATCCAAAGATGTTGATCCCAAGGCCAAAGACGCCCTTGCCTCTCAGCCGGGCAACAAAGAAGACCCTGCTCCTAAGTACAAGAGGTAGCTTAGGATCCTTTTCTTTTGCTCTTCTTTTTTTTTTTTTTTTACATGTAAATTTCCTTGACTATGGCAGCTTTGCCATTGTTCCTGATGTACTCTTTCTTTATTTAATGAAAAGACTTCAACCTTTACCTTATGAATCTTTCTCTTTCCTTGCCATATTTATTGTTAATTGGTCGTCATCATTGTTTTGCTCTCTGATGAGATCTTTGAACTAATAATGTTTCCTAAGGTGAACACCCACACTTTAACAAAATATGGCTAAGTTAAACTTGTGTGCATGGTAAGAAAATATGGCTAAGTCCTTAGAGACAAATGAAGTACTTAGTAGGAAAAGAGGGTGTCCAAGGTACCTCATTTTAAGAGCATCTTTCTAATGTACCCTTAGAATCCTTTAATTAAGACTCAGGGTGAGCTTTTCAAGTGTTAATTTCTCCTAGGCATGTGATCTGAGGAACCTGACATGTCCCAAATTCTGTTCAACACTTAAATGGATAATATGAAGCATTAATTTACCTAAAATATGTGGTCTGAGGCACCAGGCATGACTAAGATTTTGTTTAACACTTAGAAAAAATGATATGAAGTATTAATTTACCCAAAGTATGTGATCCGAGGAACCAGGCATAACTAAGGTTCTGTTTAATATTTAGGTAAAATGACATGAAGTATTAATTTACCCAAAGTATGTGATCCGAGGAACCAGGCATAACTAAGGTTCTGTTTAATATTTAGGTAAAATGACATGAAGTATTAATTTACCCAAAGTATGTGGTTCAAGGAACCAGGCATAACTAAGGTTCTATTTAATATTTAGGTAAAATGACATGAAATATTAACTTACCCAAAATATGTGGTCTGAAGAACCTGGCATAACTAAGGTTCTGTTTAATACTTAGTAAAATGACATGAAGTATTAATTTACTCAAAGTATGTGGTTCGAGAAACCAAGCATAACTAAGGTTCTGTTTAATACTTAGGTAAAATGACATGAATTATTAATTTACCCAAAGTATATGGTCCGAGGAACTAGGCATAACTAAGGTTCTGTTTAATACTTAGTAAAATGACATGAAATATTAATTTACCCAAAGTATGTGGTCTAAAGAACCAGGCATAACTAAAGTTTTGTTTAATACTTAAGTAAGTAACAAGTGTAACGCAAAAATGTAATAAACAATACATGATAGAAAAAGACTTTCATTAATAATAATAACTTCGCAGGTTATTTACGTTCTAGGGGCGTGGTACAACATTTTCATCTAGATTTTCAAGATATTATGCGCTTATTCCAGCCACGGAGGTGATGTGATATGACCCTTCCCAGTTGGGTCCCAGCTTTCCCCATGCTGGATTTTTTGCAGTGCTCAAAACCTTTCATAAAACCAATTCTCCAAGCGCTAATGGCCTTAACTTCACGTTTGCATCATATCCTTACTTGAGCTTATGTTGATAATACGCCAATTGGGCTATGACATTTTCTCTTCGCTCTTCAATTAAGTCTAGGCTCTTCCCTAACAGCCCATCATTGTTGCTTGAAGTGAAAGAACTCGTTCTCAGTGTTGGGAATCCAGTCTCCATAGGAATAACAGTCTCGGCTCCATAAGTCATTGAAAAGGTTGTCTCCCCTGTTGACCTACGAGGTGTGGTCCAATATGTCCAAAAGATGTGTGACAGCTTTTCCACCCATTTTCCCTTCGCATCATCCAATCTCTTCTTGAATCCATTCACTATGACCTTATTGACAGCCTCGGCTTGTCCATTCCCCTATGGATAAGCCGAGGTGGAATACCTATTTGTAATTCCCAAGTCATAACAGTATCGTGCTAGCTCACTCCCAAGTGCAGGAGATCGTAGCAATATAATTCTCAGAGTACCGAGGTCGAACCACAAGGAGCAAGGTAAATTCAAAGACAATATAATTAAATAACAATTTGGGTAAAGAAGAAAAATATTTTTTCTTCGTGATTGTTAACAAGAATAATAATAAAAACTTATTTAAATCAATAATGTAAATACTAGGGGCATCAAGGTGTTTCCTTATATCGATATGAAATTCTTTGTGATCTAAGAAAATATATATTTCATAATTGATTGTTCTTATACAATTAAACACTTATGTTTCGGTTGAACTGAGACAATTCAAGAACGCATGATAACCTCGATTGATAATGCGGTTAGAAAAGTTTTCAAAAAAAAAACTCATTCACTTTAAAACCTGATTTCTATTTGAAACTATTAGAAATTCATCTAAACAATAAGAAAAACATGATTGAACTTATTGAAAGCATGGAAAAACTAATACATCAAAAGAAATCTAATTGAACAATCAAATATGTCGTTGATAAAATTCTAGAAAGAATCACATTAAATATTCATACTGTATAGAAGAAACATAACCCTTAGCCCTAGCAAAGAGTTCAGGCTGCCATTAGAGAAAGAAAAATACAAGGTTTACTCTCCAAAATTCTTTCTACCAGCCTCCCTTCTAAACCCTAACGTCTAAGTGTCCAAAGAAAATAAAACTCTTACTATTTTAATTTCCGTCTAGGTTTACAATAGTAACTTGTGAGTTAATTTCGGCCTTCAAAAATTGAGAATTTTGAAAAACTCAAAACTGGAAAGTTGTAGATATTTAAGTCACGGTTCCAACCCATTTAGTCTTGTGTTAATTGAATTTTTGAGGAAAGAGATATGCCCAAAATACTGATCAATGCTCAAATCAGATTTTTCCTTTTCAGATTCTGCCTCTTTGATTTCTTTCCTTATTTGAAGCTTCCAATCATGGTAGATGATCCAAGCACTCCAGCTGCACCTCCTTAGACATTTAAGCATGGTCCTTTAACTCCACTTTAATTTTATTTTGGCCTCCATTCTCTCACAAATTCTTATAAACTCATCTTTCTCACATGATTTCCTGAAAGTAGAAAATTACACACAATGAATAGCATCTTATTCAAGAAATTATGTAAAGATAAATAATAGGGACTAATGCAAATCATGGCTTAATTACACAAATTAAGCATAATAATAAGGAGATAACGCCCACATAAATATATAACAAGTATACATTTTAAGCCGTTATAATACCTTCTGAAGGCTTTGCTATCAAACTGAAGACCATTGTCTGAGATGAGGGTATGGGGTATCCCAAACCAAGTGACAGTATTTTTCCAAACAAATCTCTTGGTATCCACATCCCTAATATTTGCCAATGGTTCAATTTCAATCCACTTGGTGAAGTAATCCGTGCCAACCAACAACCATCTCTTATTCCCTACTACCTTAAGGAAATGTCTTACAATATCCAAGCCCCATTGAGCAAAGGGCCAAGGGCTGGACAGAAGATTAACGACTCCCCCTAGTTGGTGAATGTTTGGTGCAAATCTTTGACATTGGTTACACTTCTTCACATACTCTTGCGCTTCCCGCTGCATGTTCGACCACCAGTATCCCTGAGTGAGGGCTCTGTGAGACAAAGACCTGCCTCCTGTGTGGCTTCCACAAATTCTTTTATGTAACTCCTCAAGGAATAGCCCTGATGCCTCAAGGTGTATACATAGCAAGTATGGCCCAAAAAAAGAGCGCTTATACAACTTTTGGTCCTCGGACAGCCAAAACCAAGGAGCCTTTCTTCGCACCTTGTCAGCCTCTGACTTCTCCTCAGGCAAGATATCCTCCTTAAGGAATAGCACTATGGGGTCCATCTAGTTAGGTCCCACCCTAATCTGATGGATATGGACCACGCCCTTCTTCACCTCAGGAAGCTTGCACAGGTCTTCAACAAGGATAACTCAGGGCAAGTTCTGCGCTGAAGAGGTTGCAAGAGTGGCCAGAAAGTCAGCATGCGTGTTTCCACTTCTAGAGATATGCAATAAATTGAAAGATTCAAACCCTAACTATAAATGCTTAACCTGATTCAAATAATCTTGGATTCTCACATCCCTAGCCTTTAACACCCCCTTTACCTGGCCTACAACCAACCTCGAATCCGAGAATATCTCCACTACTCTCCCCCTCATTCTCTAAACCATGGCCATTCCTACCAACAAAGTCTCATATTCGGTTTCATTGTTTGTGGCCGAGAAGCCCAATCTTAAGGATTTCTCAATTGTGATCCTCTTAGGCGATATCAGAACTAGCCCCACTCCGAATCCTCTGTGATTTGCTACACCATCAACATATACCCTCTAAAATAAAGTTTCTTGTAAGGAGACCACGCCAACTAATTTTTCATCTATGTCCTGCTTCTTTATCTCCTCTTCTAATAGGGATTCAGCAAACTTGGCTACTAAGTCCGCGAGGATTTGGCCCTTGATAGAGGTGCAGGGCATATATTTGATATCAAAAACCCCTAGGATCGTACCCCATTTGGTAACCCTCCCTGTGAAATCAACACTCCGAAGTAGTGAGCAGAGCGGAAGTTGGGTTAAAACAACAATCGTGTGGATTGGAAGTAGTGAGGGAGTTTACGTGTAGCATATACTACTGCCAAAATGGCCTTCTCCAGTGGTAAGTAATGAACTTCTGCTTCATGTAAAGATTTGCTCACTTAATAAACTGACCTCTGTACGCCATTGTCAACCCGTATCAGCACCAAGCTCACGGCATGAGAAGCCACAACAATGTATGCAAACAAGACCTCATTCACTTCGGGCCTAGACATACTGGGAGGCCGAGACAGGTACTCCTTAAGCTACTGGAAGGCCAAGGCACACTCCTGGGTCCATTCAAATCCCTTCCATTTATTCAACAACTAGAAGAAAGGTCGGCATTTGTCCACTGACCAAGATATAAATCAGTTCAAGGCAACAGTCATTCCCGTCAATTTCTAGACTTCCTTGGGATTCCGAGGTGGCTATAAATTGTTAATTTCCTTGACCTGATCAGGGTTGACCTCAATCCCATGATGAGTGACCATATAGCCCAAAAATTTGCCTGATCCCACGCCAAAAAAGCACTTGGAAGCATTAAGGCACAGTTTGTGTTTCCTCAATATTTCGAAAATATTCCCGAGGTCTCCCACGTGCTCAGTCACTACCTTGCTCTTCACCACCATATCATCTATATAAATCTCAATATTTTTGCCTAATTGTGGCTCGAACATCCTGGTCATCATCCTTTGATAGGTAGCCCCTACATTTTTCAGACCAAAATGCATCACCTTGTAGTGGTAATTTCCAATAGGAGTGACAAAAACTGTCTTCTCCTGATCATCTAAGGCCAGTGGTATTTGATGGTATCCCTAGAAGACATCCAAAAAGCTCATCCAAGGATGACCTACAGTTGCATCCACTAGCTGGTCTATCCGAGGCATAAGGAAAATGTCTTTTGGACAGGCCTTATTCAAATCTGTGAAGTCCATACATACTCGCCACTTTCTACTCTCTTTTTTTACCACTACAGTATTGGCTAGCCATTCGGTGTAAAACACCTCTTTAATAGCCCCAACCTATTCAAGTTTGGTCACTTCATCTTTGACAACATCAGAATGGTCCTTAGATAAGCACCGAGGTGGTTGATTTTTGGGGATGGCGGACGGACTAACATTCAAATGATGACAGATGAAGTTTGGATCCACCCCAGGTGCTTCGTAAGCACTCCATGCAAACACATCAATATTCCTTTTTGAAAACACTATCAGCTCTTCCTTCTCTTAAGGAGACAACTGATCTTCAACCTAAAAGAACTTCTTCACGTCATCATCATTAACAATTTTCTCTAACTCCTCACATGTTGCCCCTTCTAATATCATATCTGTAGACAACACTAGAGTCCTTAATTGCTATAAACTCCTCTCAGTAGAAGCCAAGGACTCCACTCCTAGCTGATGCATTGTTGCAGCGACCAAGCACTGCCTAGCTACGTACTGGCTCCCAATCAGTTCCTCAATCCAATCCCCAAACAGATATTTCACTTTCAGATGCAGAGTGGAAGAAACGGCTTTCAGGGCATGAAGCCAGGGTCTTTCTACAATGGCCGTGTAGGGAGAATAAGCATCCACTACAATGAAATCTACCTCTACCACTTTTGATCCTGCTTGTACGAGTAGTCGAATCTAGCCCTTTGGAATAACAACTTTCCCATCGAAGCTTACCAAAGGTGAATCATAAGCTGCCAAATCCTCAAGTATCAGGCCTAGTCCGTTGTACAAATCAGGGAACATAATCTCTACCCCATTACCCTGATCCACCAACACCTTCTTTACATCATATCCCCCTATTTTGAGGGTGACCACCAGGGCATCATCATGTAGCTGTATGGTTCTAACCTTGTCCTCATCGAAGAAACTCAACGTCGGCTGGTTCTCCACTCTAGCCCTCCTTAACTCAAGTCTAAAGTCCTCGGCAAGTGGCCGGGTTACAGACATCACCTTGGAGGGAGGAGAACCAATTCTCCCTGGGGCCACGAAGATGACATTGATGGTGCCCAAAGAGGCTCTGGAAAAAGTGTTCGAGATCCTAATCCTGTCTGACCTCCTCATCCATTGGGCTAATGTAGAAATTGTTTTACCCTCCCCTCTCTGACCAGCTGCTCTAAATGACTCCTCAAAGTTCTACAGTCTTCTATGGTGTGCCCTTGGTCCTGGTGGTACTGGCAATGAAGGCTTTGGTTGTGCTTCATAGGGTCTCCTCCCATCTTATTTGGCCATTTGAAAAATGGCTCATTCTTAATTTTCTCCAAGACGTGGTGTACTGGCTCTTAGAACACCGTATTAACCATTTGAGTAGTGGCAGACCCCAAATGCCCAGCAAAGTCTCTTCGGAGCCAATTATTGTTGTATATGTCCAACCTGAAATTCTTCCTCTCATGAGATAACCTTAGCCTTCCCTTTCCCTTGTTGTTGGTCTTCCTTAACTCGCTTATACTTATCAATTCGGTCCATGAGTTGACGTACACTGTTAGCAGGTTTCCCAGTCAAAGATTTCCTCAAACCATGCTCGGCAAGTACACCGAACTTGAAAGTTCTTATGGCCACATCATCAAAGTCACCATCTATCTCATTGAACATCTCCCAATATCTATCTGAGTACGTTTTCATGGTCTCCCCTTCTCGCATGGTCATAGACAACAAGGAATCTAAAGGCCAAAGAACCCTACTGCATGTGATAAAGCAAGATCCAAACGCCCGAGTAAGTTCGGAACACCTTGCACATCAAGGCCTCGTTCTTGGAGTGGACAGCCATTCTCTAGTTAAAGTGACTTACATGCTCCACAAGGTCTGTTCAATCATTATACATGGTGAACGTTGGTTGAGTAAACCACCGAGGAAGTTTTCCTCCTTCAATTCTACGTGTAAAAGGCGACATGAAAATTTGGTTTAACATCTTGCTTATAGCATCATTTCCCAGGCCTTAGCGAGACAGGCTCCTATTCCTACGCTCACGGTGGTAATCTTCCTCACACAAGAAGGATTCACTGGGGGGAGTTCTTGACCTGACTCTGTAGCTTCCATACCCTTCATCACCAGAAGAAAAATCAGAGTTGGAGGGAGTTCGCCTTCGCCATTCGTGGCGCAACTTCCTCTTCAAACAATCAATCTCCAGTTGCATGGCTCTAGTGCTTTCCTCATGAGAGATGTGACTCCCACTTCGAGAGTGGCTCCTACTAGCATGGGTGGTATGCACACTAACCTTATGGTCCCTTCTTCACTCAAGATTGACAAAATGATCTTGACGTTGGGACCCTGTAGATTCCTTTCGATTCAGACCTGAACCTACCATAATTGAACGTTAAAATCACTACAGCACCAGAATTTCCCCACAGATGGCGCCAATTGTAAGGACGCGATTTGAGTCCTAAGCCCAAATGTTAAAAGGTTCTAGGCCTAAAGAGCCCAATACAATGAATTTGTAAAGAGTAGATTGGAAAACTAAACTCTAATGAGTTGGGTAACAATTATAGTGGATCTAAATGACAATAAAGTAAAAATGGACTAGTTTTATCTACAGAAAATCGTCCTCAGCACAGTCCGAGGAGATCAGTTCTTGTATATAATTCTTGAAGTTGATTACAAGTACAGTTCTTATTGCTACAGTATTTCTCTCTCAATTCTCCGATCCCCCTCTCTCAAGGCCTCCCTTCTATTTTATACTATCTCTTTCCTTTCATCTCTACCCTCCACGTGTAGATTAGATTATTGATGTTGATCCTTGTCATATCAACACCTTCCTGAAGTCTTTGGGGAGTAACTGTAAGGCTAAAAACTACTGTTCAGGTATCACTTCCTCATTAATGTAGCCAGAGAGTTAGCTGCAGAGCATTCAATGCGGTGGTAGCAGCTTTTCCTTAAATACTTCCCAACTCCCATTTGTCTTATACGTTCATAATGCATATCCTTATCAACAGAATTTCCTGGAACGTCACTATGGATGACAGAACACACTTTCAGATCTCTGCTTTGTTTAGCCGAGGAGATACTTCTCCTCGGCCTACCTTCCGCAGCCTTCTCATTTGAAGCTTGCTCATGGAGTTCTGAGTCTCACATCTTTATTACTGTTTATCTATCCTCGGATCACTAAACTTCCTCAAACAAAACCCAAGGCCCAACATATATTCTTGGGCCCCTTATCCCTACAGATGAGTTTATGAATCAAATAGTAAATAACATCTTATTGGCATTCACATTAAAAACATATATGACATGTAATTTAACGATGAGATTTTCAAAATTTTAAATACAATAACAAGTTATTAGGCATTCACACAAAATTCTTTTGAAGTCACTCCTTACTTTGTTTTATACCGTATGGAGCCAAACGTCGCATATAGTATGGCAGTGGAATGGCAAAAAGGCCTAATAGAGCACCACCCTTCATCCTAAGCACCAACCACACCCGATGTTTGCAGTAAGGAAGCAGGAGGGGTATACAGAGTAGCCCTTCCCCTAGCCATCATGAGTTTTACATGTATCCTTATGCATCTTCGAACAACCATTGCCTTCTTGTCTTATTGCATTAATACCAGATACTAGGGTATAATTTAAACACAATCATATATATATATATATATATATATATTGGGTAAATTATAAATTTGGTCTATAACCTTTACACTGAATGTCAATTTGGTCCTTAACGTTTCAAATGTGTCAATTTAGTCTTTAACCTTTTGGTATTATGCCAATTTGGTCCCTACCATTAAATGATGAATGGAAAATACTGACATGACTAATGACCAAAATAAAAATTTTTTTTTTTTGCCAACTCATATGCCATGTGTAAAGCTGATTAGGATTGAATTAAAAAAAAAAAAAAAAAAAATGAATGAAGATTTCACATGCAAGCACGTGAGGTCAAATTGGAACTAAAAAACCTCTTTCTATCATCCTCCAACAGATGAGGAAGTTGACAATTGAATGCATTTTGGTTTGTACTTCTTTCAAAGTGCCAATGGCCCAATGTCCCTAACGCGAAAAAAAATTGTCTGCCAATCCATATATCACAAGCTTTTCCATTGAAATATTATAGAATTGGGGGAAAAGGAAGCAAAACAATAAACATAACCCAAGTTAAATTTCATCATCATGGTGATTGATGAGATGAGGAAGAGCACAGCGTGATTGATTTAGGGATTTTGATCCCAATTTGGTTTCACGTGCTTGCACTTGCACGTGAGATCTTCATTCAACTAGGTGCTTTTTTTTCTTTTTTCTTTTTAAGTTCAATCCTAGTCAGCATTACATATGGCATATGAGTTGGCAAAAAAAACAATTTTTTTTTATTTTTTATTTTGGCTATTAGCCAAGTCAGCATTTTTCATCCTATCACTTAATGGTAAGGACCAATTTGACACAATACTAAAAGATTAGGGATTAAATTAACACGTTTGAAACATTAAGGACCAAATTGATATTTAGTGCAAAGGTTAGGGGCTAAATTTGTAGTTTACCATGTATATATTCCGAAGATTACATGTTTTCTATATTCTTAATACGCATATAAAGTTTTGTGCTAATCAATGTATTATTTACTATTTGATCTAGAAATTCATCTTTTATGCACAATTTTGAGTACAAAAAATTAAAATTTAAACATTTGATCAATAACATAGTATTAATCTTAAGCATGTAAAGTATAAGAAGAAAACCTAATACAACAGGGATTTTTTTTTTTTTTTTTAAATTGCATCCCCAAAAAAATAAACACTAAGTGGTATAACATAATTTAGAGTTACACGTGTAACTTGAACCAAACTTATGTAGATAACATAACTAAGTGGTATAACATAGTTAGAGTTACACGCATAAGTTGAACCAAACTTATATATATATATATATAACAATCCTCGAAAAAAAAAACTTATATAGATAACATAACATCAGGTATAGTGAATCTCATCATGTTATCCAGTTGCTATTCAATAACCTAGTATCAGAGTTTTACTGGGTTGCAGATTTAGTTCATTGTTGGATCAAAGCCGAATTTTGGTTGCGAACGGCAAAAGACCTAATTGAGAATAAATTAGATCGAGCAATTGTTTTCCCAAGTAGTAGACCCTTTGTGCTACCTCAACCGGTAATTTTGAATGTTTCGAATCATAACCCATCTGATTTCATTTTTTCGAATCACAACTCATAAATTGGAAAAGATACAATCCACATTAGAAGACCGTTTCAGTAAAGTTCTGCCCCAATGCACAAATCATGAATTGTTGAAGGGCCTTCGACTAGTGGAATAATCGGTAGCTGCTTATCCTAAATGGTAAAATTTATACATCTTTCCCACCAAAGATCTATGGACCCAAGTATGCTGTCAAAGCAATCAGTAGGCACCCAAAAGATGCTATCAGAGGCAAATACACGACACCATTCTATGGAGCCAAATGGTAGATTCAGAGACAAAAGAGAGACGTCATCATGAATTCATAAATCATAATTCATAACCAACATACATTCACCTTTTTAACAGAGAATGAAGTTTAGCGACATAAACAAACGCTTTGAACGTTCTTACATCAAACCAGACAAAGCACAACACTAGGTAACACATCGCCGAAAATAACAATAATAGTTCTGGTACAGGACACCAAATTGTAGTCCACAACACTACCAGATTAATAAAAAAACACAGAGACCAGAAGACACCCATTTATTCGTAGTAACAAACATGGAAGTAAACGTGCAAGCAAATTAAGTGAAATGAGAACACATCATTCCTCCTCAGTTTCTGACTCTGCACTCTGGAGCCAATCAATGAAAGGCCGAGCATTCTTCCATATCTGCAAGTTCTTGTTGCCTCCCTTCAGCCCTTCTTGATACCACTGTACAGTGTACTCTTCCTCCAAGACATCAGCATCATAAAGAGCTTTCAATACCAGAGCCACTTCTTTCAGTGCACTTGTCTTTGACTTCCCCCAGAACTTCTCAAGGGCACGAAGCAAGAGCAATTGTGACTCCTCATCCTGAGTTGAGGCAGCAGCAAGGAGGCTCTTCTTCTTGACCACTTCCTTATCAAACCCCTTCTCAACACCAACAAAGATTGCATCAATCAGAGCATTCATCTTTTCCTGCGCAGACCCAGAAAGTGATCTGAGAAGAGACTGCAATTCCTTTGCTGAAACACCTCTCTTCAGATTTTCTTTCACCTCAACAGCAAGAGTTTTGTGTGTGACTGAGTTTCCATTTTCAGTACTTTCATTTGCTCTGTTTGCTGCTTTCGGCTTCTTCTCCATCTCTTCTGTAGAGAGCACGACCATATCAGCCGTCACAGCACTCAGTTGCTCTTGGATTCGTTGCTTAGCTGCCTCAAGGGATGTATCAGTTTGCCACTGAATGTCATCATCCTCATCCTCATCGGCTTCTTCCTTCTCATCAACTTGACTGTGAGTAGGTGATGTGCGATCCTCATCAGAGCCACTAGCTTTCTTCTTTGAAGAGCTGGCTTTTGTCGTGCCATCCTTAGAAGAGGTGGTACCCTTCTTCTTGGACTCTTTCTTAATTTTCTTCATCTCCTCATCAGCAGCTTCACCTTCCTTCAGACGCTCTTTCTCAGCCCTCCTCATAGCTTTCTTGTCCTTGGATCCCTTCTTTTGTTCAGGTGGGTTCTTCAAAATAAAAGTAGTGAGCTTGTCCCTCATATCCACATCAGACACAAAACCACAAGCAGCACATTTCAGTTGGAGCATCTGAGTTTTAGTAATCAAAATCTCAGTCTCCGGGTTTCCACAACCATAACACTGGACATATTTCTTGATGAAGTTCTCAAGAAGGCCAGCAAGTTTAGGAGTGTCATGGGCCCCATTAACCAGAGAAGTCCCAGTTTTCTCGTCAAATTTAGATTGGGCTCCAAGCTCACACCCGAAGTACTTAGTGGTGTAAGAGGCTGGTCTTGCCAAAGCCTTTGCAATATCAACCATGTTGACTACATTTGTCTTGATGCCATTTCCTCGGCCCTCAATTTTGGTAATCATTTTGGGCATCTTATACCTGTAGAAGGCATCATCACTATTTCCAGCACCTATGTTCTGTAAAGCCATCTTGACTACAGTGCAAAATTTGAAGAACAAATAAACTTGGATGTCACAGGGAGAAAATGCAGAGATTCGAACTATGGGCAATGGCAAAATTGTCTTCCAAGGATTCCAGGACAAGAGAAGACTGGTCTTCAGAAGTTAAAAAAGGTTGCACCCGATTGCAACCATCAAACTCAGGGTGTTCCAGAAATGGCCCGAGATGCATACAGCCAGTCCTTTGAAAAATGGATCTGTTCTTTTTTCTTAATGAAGGACAATACTCTCCTAGCAACCCAATCGATCCCAAATCGAAGGTGGCCTGTTCGGACATAAAAGAAACTTCAATATTGACACCTTCACCTTGAAAAGATGCAAATAGCAGCTAACCCCACAAGCTCCCTGTGTCAACAATGTCCAGAATTAGAAGTAAGAAACATATAGAGATAGATATGCTGTTAATAACACAAGAAAATTCTTCATATGTCAGGTTCCATTAGTTATGAAGTCCAATAGGACATAAGGTGAAGTGAAGCATTTAGATTGCCAACACAAGCAACAAGTAACAAGAATAGAAATACAATGGTTCAGAACACATGTCATGAATAAAAGAAAGATTGTGAGTTCGTACTTGTACAACTATCTACATAGCAGTACACAAAGATTGCCAGTAAAACCCAAAACATAATCAAAATGAATGCAAATGTAATAAACATCGTGCTCAAATTTTTCAGTAAGTTTCCTTGTTGACAGAAGTGTTAAATACATTAAAATAAACCTCCTTAAGCAGCTGAGCAATCAACTTGCCTTCTCATGAAGATAAAAAGTTCAATTAAACATAGCACAATTCAAGTTTTAAGTGACATTTTTAGTTAAAGGTCATTCAAGACCAAATCCGGAAAATAAGAAAAGAAGAAACCCCAGAGAAGGGGGACATTGAAACAGAAAAGGCCGCGCAAAAACACATTTAAAGCATAAAAAACACAATGATTTACTTTCTTCCAATTAAACAAAAAAGAAACTCGAAATAAACCAGTATAGCCATTAAGAATAACTAGTGTTTAAATACATATAGAACTTAAATCATATGAGTGTAATATACTAAAATGTTATAGTCAAGTGTTTTTTACAAGTGATGCATGAAGAGATTAGGTCTATTATTGATTTCAAAACAAGGTTTAGGCTCTATTAATTATTCTAACAATATGCAGTATGTTTTACAACAAGATTCTATAAACAAATTAATCTAACAATAGGTTTTACAACAAGCTTTTTAAATAAAAATTATAAATAATAAAGAAACTTAATATTAATAAAATAAATAAATAAACAACTGAGGCTCTCCCCTTAGCACCATTTGCATGGTTTAAGGCGCTCACCTCACTTGCCAAGGCTCTAAAGGTGAACAACTTAGTAAAAGCACTTAGGCGAGCACCCGGCTCGCCTTTGACTTCCATGAATAGAACAAGGTGAATCATAGACATGCCATATAAGAACATCTAGGAACCAGAACAGAAACATTAGAACCCTTCAAGCAAAATACATTTTCAGATCCTCACTTCCCATTTAACATTTACTGTCAAGAATGATGGTCAACATTTCATCCCATTGCAAAAACATGCATTATGAACTCAAGCAAGATTTTGTAGCATCATATCCAAACTACAATAAACCTAAATATGTACACTTTTACATGAACATTTAAGCTCAGGCCTAGACAAACATAACACACCTCATAACAATTAGAACATAACACCACTAGTCTTATCAGTCCCACATTGTTCATACTTCCTTTTAAACCCGTACAACCCTATACATAGCATCGTAATAATTATATAAGCTAAGACTAAATGACATAACACTTTCAAATCAAACTAGTTAATACCCATCAACATTTACAGCTGTCCATTGCTCTCTCTCTCTCTCTCTCAAAAATCTGTTCATACAAATTATACATATATTTAAATCCTTTAGAACTCAGAAATAATGACAGTAGTACAAACATTTTCAGGTTTGGTGTTTCCTTAAAACTAATTTTTTTTGTTCAGTTAGGGAAAACAAAAACATTGAAACCATCTTTATTTGTGAGTTTCCTTTCTGTCTTATAAAAAGCAGTTTCTGAAAATCAAAACCAAAAAGGTCCTCAACAGTTTCACATTAATTAATTAAAATTTTATAATCAAAATTATCATAAAGTAAATCTGTAAAAATCGGAATTTTTAAATTTAAAAAAAAAAAAAATCATTCAAAGAATACAAACATCCAAATTCTGAAACTTGCAAGTATAATTACCATTGTGAAACAACTACGAAAAAATAATACAGATTCATACAAAAATCCCGTTCAATCAGCTACATCACAAAATTATTTGGTTTTTTTTAATTTATTTACAATATATTCAAAATCTAAAGCGATTTAAGCTGAGATAGAATAAGATCTAGAAACTGAACCAATATAATGTATAAGAAAATTTAAAATAAATAAATAATCGACAAATATCAAAGAAAAATTATCAAACTGAACAAAGAAACCCTAGGGCTCAATACCTGCAATCAACGAAAATCTAAATCGAAAACGAAACCGAGAGCGAGAGCGAGTGCGAGTGCGATTGTGAGAAAGAAAGAGCGAAAGCAATGGCGAAAGAATTAGGGTTTAGAGGACTCTGTGGCTGAAGAGAGAGACAAGGCATCAGAGGCGGCCAAGCGATTTCTTATATAGGGTTGGAGAAGAGGTGGGGAAATCATCACCTGGTGCATGGGATTTTCTGTTTTCAGTGGTACTGGACTTTTATGACGTTCAATTGAAAGAGTTGGGCCATGATGTTGATCTTGGCCGTTTATTTTGTAGACTGATTTTGTGGACTGCTTTTCTGATCTGGAAGAATTACAGATCGGCATGCTTGATAAGATTTTTAGGTGGCCATATGTCGTTTCCCTAAACTACCCTCCAACATTAATGTACTTCAAGGTGTTCCAAGTTCCAATCTTCAGGCCCTTTTGGAACTAAAATATTTTTGGCTTTTGTTTACGGATGCGCACCGTCAAGGAATCAAACCGATCACAAATATTGAGAAGTAACTAAAATTAATAAATAAATATTTAATTAGCTGAAATATGTGCACACTCTAAAAAAAGCTAGTTGTTTCTCAATAAAATAAAAATAAAAAAAGCTAGTTGATTCCTATCCAATAAAAAATTCAATTTTAACTAATGTACTTCAGCACTTGTTACGTTCATAATAAATAGATTATGTTTTAAATTTGGTTTTAATATTATAATTTTAAAAAAAATTAAATTAAATATTAAATTTTAAAATATAATAAATTTTAAATTTTAAATTTGTTTTTTACACTATAATTTCAAAAAATTTAACTTAAATATTTAATTTTAACAACCAAGTATTATGATTTTGTTATTTTTGAATCAAATCATGAAATTCTAAAATTGTATTAACTTAAACTTCGAACTTTTTGAATTTGATTTGGGAGTTTAGTTTTAAAAGTAAAAGTTTTGATTTGACACTATAAGGTTGTGGTGGGCTTTTTTGTATTTTGGACTGGGTTGTTTCTTATAGTACTACGGCCCAATAGTTCTGGAGTAAGAGAGTCAAGACTAATTTGATTGAAACTGTAAAGACCCAAGGAAAAGTACTAGTCACATCTGCGCTATATCTCAAAAGGACTAGTCACGATTGAAACTCCTTGCAGTTGTTAATAAAGCTCAGCTTAACCCAATAAATACATGATATGGGACTCATCACACACCCACACATATCACACAATCAATCAAATTGGGGCATCACAATCTCTCCCACTTAAATCCCTGACATCCTCGTTAAGGCCCACTTTGTGGAGTAGTGTCTCCGAACCCACACGGGGTTACTGAGCCGGCTCTAATACCATATGTAATGACCTAAGGAAAAGCACTAGTCACATCTGCACTATATCTCAAAAGGACTAGTCACGATTGATACTCCTTGCAGTTGTTAATAAGCCCGGTTCAACTTAGTAAATACCCGATGTGGGACTCATCACACACCCACACATATCACACAATCAATCAAATTGGGACATCATAGAAACTCACCTCAAGCCAGCTTGTGCACAAGCAAGGATCCCGTTGTGGAGATCTTGGTCACGTGCCCATAACAGAGAATGCTGTCAAAAAAATGTTATAGTAGGAGACACGTAATAGAATAAGATAGAAAGATACTCTAACTAAAATGCTTACTGCCAACCAAAGATAACACTAAAACATCTTTGCAACAGGAAGAAAATGTGATAATATGAGTATGGCAGAAATAATTTAGCAATAATGAAAAGAGCAATGCTAATGCTTAGAAATCGTGATAAAAGAGAGGAAGGGGATTGGTCTGCTAGACTTAGCTCCTTGGTAGATTTAAGTCCAAAAAGTGAACCAATCTCCAATGTGGGCAACCTCTTAGGGTAATCTTGCCGTAAAAATTGTCCACTTTGGAAGAACGGACCTAAGTGACTTATTCTTAAATCTCTTAGCTAATTGGAGGGTAGGTTGTTGAGAGGGAGAGAAGGGAGCAGCATATTGGTGCATGCCTTATCACACCTTCTGTTTTCTCACTTTTCTTCCTACTCTCTCGTTTTCCTTTTTTCTTTTGCTTATCCTCTCTGTTTTTCCTTTTAGCTTTCTATTTCTTTCTACGTCTCTATTCTTTCTTGTTTTTTTGTCTTCCTCCATTGTTATTTATTGTGCACAGCCAAGGCTTTTATATACTGCTTACCATGATAAAATTTATCATTTTACCTCTCAACTACTTTTTGGCCTGTTGTGGGTTTCCTTCCTTGGCCACCCATTAGTCTGTTGGCTGCCCAGCCACCACCACTATCCTGTGCTGGCTGTGCCATGTTCCATTCCCAAACAAAAATAATTTTCTTTTATTTTCTTACTTTCCATAGCGTTCCCATCCGAATAAGGGTTGGGTGCTCTCTTTCACTAATTCCTACGGCATGCACCAAGTGATTCCAGCTTATCTCTCACTCTTTTTGGTAGTATATCATCCCAGCAGAACATTTCTCCCAAAAGAGCTTGAGTGAGAATCCCAGAATAGACTTCCTCTTTCTCCCCACCACCAAACTATACCATCTCTTACCTTTGGCCCAGGGCCCACTGCACCTATATTGGCTGGGTACAATTGGGTGGTGTCTGAGCCTTATGTGGGCTCCATTCTCATGTGAGTCCATGGTTTGTCTGTCGTTCATGTGTTTGCCATTGCCTATGGATTTGTCTGGTCTCGCTGCGCGTTTCTACTGCTTATTTTTAACCCTTTATGGTGTGGGTAAGTCTAGGTCTTCATTCTTTGCATTTCGTTTCCTCTCTAGGTTGGGTCTTACTTGGGCACGAGCCATTTCTTCTTCAATTTGACCCCTATTTCCATTTATTGTTGGTTTGTGGGCCGACTAATATTCCTGCCATGCCATTCCATTACTTCTGCCATGTTATTACCTGATTTGTGCTTGCTGGGCCTCCTTTAGCCCTACCATGTACTTTTCCTTTATTCAGTTCACATTGCCCAGTATTTCTACTGGGTTAATTCTCATACCATCTTGGGCTTCCTCGGCCCATTTTATTCCTTTGGGCATTTTCAGCAACTTCATTCCTTTGGGCATCCTTGGCCCATTCCATTCTTACATTCCCATGGACTTTTACTAAATCTTTCAGGCTTTCCCAACCCAATTACCATATCCTTTACTTTCGAGGTTTGTTGGCCTTTACACCAACCCCATTTACTAATTCATTTCTTTGGACTCTTTCAACCCATTTTTGCTTACTTTCTATTTCTTATAATTCCCATGGGCTTACTACTTCTTTCTCTGGGCTCCCTTGGGCCCGTTTGTTTTCTTTGGGGCATTTTTTACTATTTTATATGCCTGTGGACTATTATTCCTGCTATTTGGACTTAATGGTGTTTTTTTTTTTTTTGCTTAGCTAATTCTACTTTCTTCACTTTTTGTTATATTGTTGAGCTTTTTATTGTCATTGGCCCTTTTCTTTTTTGCCAAAATGGGCCTCAACAAAGGTTAATTTGTAAGAATCTTAACACCATGCTTTATATCGAAACTATAGGGCATTAGGGTTTAGTTTAAAACCACCCCCAAAGTATAAGATTACAAAAGGTTATTTTCACTGCTTTTTTCCCCTAAATTTGGTCCCAACAAATGAAATACTTCTTTAATTATACAATAATCTTCAACATTTTCCATAGATCTTCTATTCTTATTGTATGCAGATAATAAAAAGATTGTTCTCGTGAAATTGTACAATCAAAGAAGTAAATGTAACTCAATTATAGGAAAAAGAAAAGGCTTATTATTTTAATTGTGTTGGCAAGATGTGTAATATAACAATTTTTTTACTTGCTACTAGAGAAAAATATTTTATAAAGTAAAATAGATGTAATGAATGATAATAGAGATAATTACACTTTACCCATATGTGGTTTGCCTCTAATTTGACTTATCTACCCGTGGTTTCATTTTTAACACTTTACCTACCTGTGATTCCCTCCGTTACTTCTTTGTTACCCACCTCCAGTGCAGACGTTACTCTAACACATAAACTCATCAAAAACATAACCTAAAGCAAATCAAACACTCCTCACTAAGGAAGAACGAAGAACAGAGTACTCAAATATTTTCTTTTCCAACATTTCTCATACACACAAATTCAACTAAATCAAAACCCAACCAAATCAATAATAAAACATCTAATTTTTTCAAACAAGTTTTCTCTCTCTCAAACCCGCTGGAGCCCTTGGATCTCTCTCTCCCTCTCTCTCTCTCTCTCTCACTCTCAAACCGTTGGATGTCTCTCTCTCTCAATCAAGCTTTATCTATTGGTTCAAGCCATTGCCACCGCATCTGACAGCCGAAAACCCAAATCACAGGTTGAACACTGATTACACCACCACTATCACCACCACCGTCCAAAAACCTAGATCTTTAAGGCTCTCTCGGTTCAAGCTCTTGATGTCTGGTCCTCTCTCCTCTCTTTCTCTAACTCATCATCTTTATCTCTCTCTTTGAACCCATGGTTGAAAACCCAGATCGGTGGTGATCAGAGGCGGCCCAACATAATTTGAGGCCCAAGGCGAAAAATTTATGTGGGGCCTTTAATATGTAAATATTAATTAAACAAAATTATTTAATACTAATTAAATTAAGGTTAATTTGATACATTAAATACATAAATAATACCAACTAGACTAATGTTAATTTCATATAGTGAATTGAATATCATAGTTGAATTATAAATATTAATAAAAAGAAATAAAAATATATTGCGATTTATTTTGGATATAAGATGATGCATAGTTAAATAAAGTTGTAATCGAATTTTTAATTTTATATTTTGATTTTAAGAGAGAGAGAGAGAGAGAGATAGATATTATTTGGTGTATGGTTTTGTAGGATATTAATTTACAAAAATCAAAATCTCAAACTATTAAGGGAAATTAATCTATAATTGATGATTTAACACATTTGCAACATCTTTTTGAAATATTTTAGGGTTTCAATTGAGTTAAGGTTCTATTAGTCTTATACTTTGAGAGTCTTAATAGAAATGAAAAAGAAAAATATACTAATTAAAAGCACTATAAAATGTTCAAAATATAATGTGATATTGTCTCTCATTGATGAACTTCATCAATTTAATTAATGAATGTTTATATCACATTTTTTGTGATTAATAACATGACAATTTGTAAGCCAATAGTAAAATTTGGACATTACTAATAAAAAAATGTACAATTTTTAGAATATATATATAATTTTATAAAAATTTGGGCTTTTAACTATGAAAAATGGGGCCTTTTTTTTCAAGGAAATTTTTTTTTTTTTGGTGGGGCCTTAGGCCTAGGCCTAACTTGCCTAGGCCTTGAGCCGGCCCTAGTGGTGATTGGGTGGTTTGATCGGTCCAAATCTGAAAGAGAGAGAAGCACAGATGGTCACTTGGATTGGGTTTTCTTCAGGGTTTGTTGAGGATTTGTAGTTTGATGATTTTGGTTGGAATTTATAGAAGCATAGAGGTTGGGTTTTGTTGGTCTGATTGGTTAGTAACATTTTGCATTTTTAGTTGTGATTCAATGCACAAGGTGGCTTTGATTGTGAAGTTTATAGCTTTGTTGGTTGTTTTGGATTATTTAGATGATTTATTATTGATTTGAGTACTCTGTTCTTCGTTCTTCCTTAGTGAGGAGTGTTTGATCTGCTTTAGGTTCTATTTTTGATGAGTTTATGTGTTAGAGTAACGTCTGCACTAGAGATGGGTAACAGAGAAGTAATGGAGGGAACCACAGGTGGGTAAAGTGTTAAAAATGAAACCACGGGTAGGTAAGTCAAATTAGAGGCAAACCACATGTGGGTAAAGTGTAATTATCCCATGATAATAATGTAACTTTTTTTTTTCAGATAATTACAATATGTTGCAAATCTTGTTGCATGAATCCTTTCCCCTTATATTTTAACTTGTAAAAGTTTTTAACAAACAAATATGTTATAACTTCAGTTTCATTAATTTCTTGTAAAAGTTTTTAACAAACAAATATGTTATAACTTCAATTTCATTAATTTTCAATAAATTAGGGTTTGTAATTAGACATATTTTTCCTCCAAATTGGATTTAAGGAATATATTCTAACCTATAGTATTTTAATAAAATGACTCACTAAATCATCTAAATAAATCACATGATTGTTAAGTAGATTATGTAAATAAAAGTAAACATGACTGCTCATTTGAATCGTCACTCAGTGCTTTTCAAGAAAATTTGTTTTTTACAACCTGTGATAATCATTATGTTAGCATATGAAATCCTAGATTAATAATATGACAAATTAAATAAATAATTTTGACAATGCAGTGGATTTATGAATATAGTAGTTATTTATACAAAATAAATTAATAATTATACTAAGTATGCTTATGAATGTTACGTGGTTAGTTGATGAATGATTAAAATAAGCAATTCCTTCTCAAAAATAAATAAATGCAATTCAAGCAGGCAAAATTTATTTATTTATTTTTTATACAAGATAGAAATTCTACTCTAGCCTAATCTAAGTGTATATGTGTGTAAAACTTCCTTCTGGAGACTTAAACACCAACCCTTGCCCTCCCACACCTTACAAGCACTTATACTTGCTGAGTGACTATCGTACCAAGGGTGTGCGGGGGTAAGTAGGCAAACTTTAAAGACTACGAATGGATCTAAATATGTTTAGGAATGGTTAGTCATTTATGCATAGAACAATAGGGACTTTGATGAGTTCGTTTATGTGATGTCAAAGGGATTTGGTTTCTATAATATTGTTCAACTTCACCTATAGGATTATTTGAGAGTTTTATTTTATTTTATTTTATTTTTTATTCATTTTCCACCATAAGAACGATGACTTTACAATTGAGCATCATAAGTGATTAGGTATTTTTGTTTGCATTGCTATAAATTCTCAATTAAAAAATTTTAAATCATTATTTTATTGAACATATAGAAGAGTTATTTATTCTTAACTCATCTCTAAATCTTCAAGAAACTTGTGAATCTTTTTAGAATTGGTGATATTTATTTATTAGTAAACAAGTATGCAAGAACAAATCATGAAAAACAACTAAAAATAAGGTTTCACAATTACTACCATGATATAGTTCAACATTTGGATTTCAAAATTTTTGTTAAATATTTTTGAATTGCACCAATGACTAGCAAGGGCTAGAATTTAATAGCCTACTAATTTGTTTATTTAGTGGTTCTATATGTACTTATTCACTTATTTTTCTCATTTCTATTGCAACTATGGAACACATTTTTAATCATGAATATTATCAAACATAGGTTTCACAACAAAATGAAAGATGATATTCTAGGAAATTTTTTGATTTTGTACATCAAAAGGGAGATTGGTGTGAAATTCAATTCATAATTAATATTTTAAAGAATATTGAGTTCCATTTTGATATATCATAAATGATTGAGTTGAATATATATATATATATATATATATATATATCATTTGTGTCTTTTATTTTGTTAATACTAAATGGATATTAGTTTTATTTTTCATATATTTATTTAGTTTTGAATTTTTAGTCTTACTTTAGAGCATCCACAGCAGTGGAGCTAAATTTTTAGCAATTTAGCTCCACCAAAAGTTACTTTATCTATTTTATCTACACACATGCTACAACAGTGGATCTATTTTAGCTTTCAACACAATAAAATAATATATTCATCACAATAAAATAATATTTCTACTACAATAAAATAATAATATTTCTACTCTAATAAAATAATATATCACCATCACCACACAAGACAAACATCCTCCACCACCACCACACAGCATATCCTCCTCCTCTACCACCACCACCACCAGTCCACAGTAGAGAAAAAAAAAAAAAAAAAAAAAAACCAAATCAAGGCTCAAGCGATTCCAAGGATTGGCTGAGACATCAACCCAAATCAGGGCTCAATCCAAAAAAAAAAAAACCCAAATCAAGGTTTCGCTCTCCACCGCCACTCCAAGGATCGGCTGAGACATCGAGGTGATTCCGATGTCGAGGAGTGGATTCTCTTCACCAATCTGACGCCGTTTAGCCGGTTCGTGTTCCTGCGGTGCCCTTCGGTGTCGTTCGCCGGAGGCGAGGATGTGAACCAGAGGCTAGTGAAGGAGGACAGGCATTTCGTGAGGTTGAACAAAGGAAGAATGGTGGTAAGGAGCGACGGCGATGGCGTGGGCTGGGGCTGGGACGACGACGGTGATGAGTGCTTGATGGAGTGAGAGAGATGAGTGAGGGAGATGAGAGCTTGCGACGGCGTGGGCTGGGCTGGGCTGGGACGGCGATGGACGGCGTGGGCTGGGGCTGGGACGGCGACGGACGGCGTGGGCTGGGGCTGGGACGGCGACGGTGATGAGTGCTTGATGGAGTGAGAGAGATGAGTGAAGGAGATGAGTGATCTGAGTGCATGGTGAAAGAAACGGAATAAAAGAATGAAAAAAATAAGATTAGTTTTATTATTTTATTCAATAGTGGGATTAAATTTTTTTTTTTTTTTTAGATGAGTGCTACAGTGCACATCTATAAATAGATGTGCACTGTAGCAAATAAGCTAAATTTTATACATTTGGCTCCACTGCTGCAAGCCCTTTTTGCTATATTGGTGGAGCTAAAATAGCATTATAGCTTTTTAGCTCCACTGTTACAAGTTTTGGCATCCTAAAGACAAATTTCTAGTATTATCCTTAATCATATACTATTCATAATTTGACACATCAACTGTTAGGAAAGATTTTGTAAGAATTAGTTTGACTTGCTAATCTCATGCAATGTGTATATATATATATAATTTTTTTTTAATAATTTGATAATTACAATAAAAGAATGAGATATGAATGATAGATATATCCAAAAACACCAAAATGTGACACACAATTAAGCTCAAATATCTACACTTATTTGATTTATTCTTTCCGTCTCTTTTTATCTATATCTTAGCTGTTTTGTAATAAAAAAATCTGTTTGTGTCCAGTCAAACCGCGTAGCTTTGAACCCAGTAGTAGTTTATAGGTTTTTACAATTATAGTCATCAAAATGGTAAAGAATAAAGAAAATAATACACAGTGGTCTGTTAAAAATAAAAACAACATCCAGACCACAGCAAGATATCCCGACCACGTCATCGCCCGACTGAGTGTCGCACCTCTTTGATTGGATCTTCCATTATCGATCTCTCTCTCTCTCTCTCTCTCTCTCTCTCTCTCTCTGCATTCGCATCCAAAGCCAGAGCTTACCGTCGATCTCACTCTCTCTCTCTCTCTCTATTCGGTAATTTCATTTCTCTCTCTCTCTGAGATTTAAATCCTGTGCTTTTTTGTACGTTTCTTCTGCTGAATCTCTATCTCTGTGTCTTATAAATAGATCGCTTGCTTTGCAATTTGCATATCCGCCTAAATCTCAATAATATTTACTTCTTTTGTTTCAATTCATTATTACTTCTTTTGCATATCTCTCATTTCTTGTTATCTATCTATTTGTGCTGCTTAATCATGATTGTTAAAAGAAAAATCATTCATCAAATTTCCATATTAGGAATATATTTTTGAATTATAAACTCTACGAAGCTAGTGCTGGTCTTTTTTTTTTTTTTTTTTTAATTTAAATTTTCAGGTCCCTTATAAGCATGAACCTGAGGCAATTAAAAAAAGAAAAAGAAAAAACAGAAGAAGTTAATTAAGATATGTAAATGTCATTTAATTGCTGAGTTTTCGTATAGGATTTTCGTTTGCCAATAAGTAGGTCGAAAGATTTTGATATTTCAAAATTATTTTTTTTTATATATATATATATATATATAAGGGAGACGAATATCTGATTAAGTGAGGTTTAGTAACTACAGGATCTATGAATTGTGTCCTTGCTTGATGGTGCTATGTGAAGTACACATTTCGTTGATTTTTTTTTTATATAAATTTTACGCGTGGATTTTTTAGATTTGTTGTTATGAAGTTTATAATATTTTGAGTTACATAATTAGGATATGTTATTTTTCATAAAATTGATTTAAGTGCTTCTTATTGTCAAACTTTCTTGTTTTTAGAATTTAAAAGGATTTCTGAAAATTGATAGCATATTGTGAATGCTAGGGTATATTATTGGCTGTTGGGTTAAAGTTTTGATTTCCATCAACAAATAGACTATGGGGAGGGGGTTGTAATGTGTTGTAGTGGTCGTTAAAATTCTGGATCCACTGATTCATATTCTTCTTCTTTCTCAAGATGGTACTGCATTTTTATAATGTTGATGTCATCATAACCCCAAGGAACCAATCATCAAAAAAAAAAAAAAAAAAAAAAAAAATCATAACCCCACAATTGACCTGGGGACAACCTCATGAAATTCTCCTTCCCCCTCCCTTTTGGAGCCAAAACTCAAATATTAAAAGTAAAAAAAGAAAAAGAAAAAAGAAAATGTAGATGCTAACGTAGTTTCATTTTGTTACCTAGGGTTATGTGGCTTTTGTGGCCCTCACAACTCTTTTATATTTTTTTCTAAATTTTCTTACTGCTTTATTTCAATTCAGAGGAACCATCGTATTTTCAAAATCATGTACTGAAGGACATAAGGACTGAGACAATGTAGTTTTTTCTGTTGATGACCTCTGTTTTGGCTAACATTGAGCCCAAAAAAAGCCTTTGTTTAAGACTGTGTCTCTATTTTGCCCAACATCATAAAGGTCAGACCTTGGTGTGATGGCAAGTACCTTTTTCCCAAGGGATGTGTCATGGGTTTGAGTTGCCAACCAACCACCTCTCCCAGTCCCACATAAGTAGAATTATTGTGCATTAGGTATTACCTGATTTAAGAATGTGTCTTTTCCCCTCTTTTGATTTTTATTTCATTTCTCCTTTTGGAATAGATATGCAATGTCACTGCCATATGCCATGGAAGTGGCTTTTAGCATATGTGGCAGCTCTTATTTATGCCTTTTAATTACCTCCCAAGATTTAAGATTCTATCTCTTCTTTATACCTTGTGAATCACCTCAATTGGTTTAATATCAGAAAATTTTCTTTGTGGCCTTTAGCATCTGTCAGACAGGATATAACAATTTAATAATTCTACCAAAATGTTCATGAGTACAACTGGTTTGCTGATGCAGCTGTTTGGTTAAGTGGTGCAAGGTCATTATGTCAGGCGTGGAGGATCTCAAAGAGAAAGAACGAGTGGATGGAGATATCCCCATTGAGTCTGAAAAATCTATGCCATCATCTCAAGAGGAGGTTTGTGTTCAGATTCTAAATTTCTTTACACACTTGATCTATAATTGACTGAATATTGCATTCATGGAAAGCCTTCAATTCCATAGTATTTTGTAATTGAGACAATTTCTCAAAGCTTATGGTTGACTCAGATTATGATTTTTGTAGGAGGTAGCAGTAAAGAAGAAATACGGTGGAATAGTGCCCAAGAAACCACCACTCATTTCTAAGGTGATTTTTTATTTTGAAATTACTTATGGCTTTTGTCAATTGGAATTTGGAAGAGTTATCCGTTTGAGTTGGTTTTTCCTTTAAAAGTTTTGGCTGTGATGTCAGGACCATGAACGTGCTTATTTTGATTCTGCTGATTGGGCTTTGGGAAAGGTAGGCATATTATCTTAATCATTTTTCTTGTCCTCGACAAAAGTGGAAAACATGCATTAAGTTGACTTACTAATATATTTTATGCTTTGGATGATAACAGCAAGGTGTCGAGAAGCCCAAAGGACCACTTGAAGCCCTTCGGCCCAAATTGCAGGTATTAGTTTAATTTGACTTTTATTATTATTTATGGTTGTGCTTAGTTTGTAAGGATTTCTGTTCCTTTTTTATTGCAATGGTCGATTTGTACATATTGCTGCTATTACTTGCTAAATTGCATGATAGACGTTTACCTTTTTGAATGAGATTGTTGTAGAGCTCTGATTGATATATTTCCTGAGTTTCTGCGTTTAAAGTTGAATTCTGTGATGTTTGCTGCTTTTAAAAGACCGTGTAAGGTACCATACTGAAGTTGTCAATTGGCATCTAGTGGTGCAAGATGGAAGCTATATTGAAATAAGAACCACTCACCAAGCTCCTCTAATCAATTAGGAGGGTTTATCAAGTCATGGGTCAGAATTTTTGGTTGGATTTAGGATGGGAGTGTGGTGTTTAGTTATTACCAATAGGCTCACAAAATTGGCTCCCACAGATAATATTTTTCTTGAATGTTAGTGAATCTGGAAAGCATTTTTCTCTTTAGGATGTAGATGGTCATCCAAGTTTTGGAGTATTTAATATAGAAATAGAAACCAAACTATATGTTGGAATTGTGTGTCAGCATGCTAGTACCCAGCAAGTTGCTTGTGCAGTATAGGGTTAGGTAGCAAGATGGGAACACAGATTTGATGGGAGATAGAAGTGGCCAAATTCCACATTATTAACCTAGACCTTATGTGGCCTACATAACTTCAAATTGCTCAAGAAGGTATGAAAGGCATTTCATTTCCAGACTCTTGGATGCAGAATGGATAATTCAAAAGCATACTTTAAGTAGAAGAGGAAAGAGATCATAAGAAGGAGAATTCACTAACACTGTGTTTGGTTGGGGTGAATTTAGGGAGGATGGAAAACATAGGGAGAAAAATACAGTGAAAAACAGTGTTTTCCATTGTTTGGCAAAGGGAGGGAAATATTGAGGATGGAAAACTTGGGAGAAAATTTTCTCTTCCGAGCCCACAAATCTCATCCTCCCAAACCGGGAGGAAAAGCTATGAGAGAAAAGTGCTCTCAATTGTCTTTTACCATAATGCCCTCTCCCACTAACCTCATTCATGACTTTCTCACCTATCCCACCTGATGACTTTTGCCCACAAATCCTTATCACTTTTTTGTCTCTTCTCATCTTATGTTCACAGCAGACCATGGTCCAGGTTCTCTTCTCTCTCTCTCTTTTTTTCTTCTTTTTTTTTTTTTTTTCAACGTGATCTATTGTTTCTTGTCCTCATTATACTCCTCATTCATCTATTGTTTATTCTTGACATTCAATTTTTTGGTTTCGTGGGCTGAATGTAGTATAAATTTGCTAACCACCTTTTTGCTAGTTACAAAATCCTTTGCGCAATTAAATTTATATGTACACTATTGTAATTTTTACATTATAATAATAAAATTAATAATATAAATTTATGTATATGATGTGGTAAATTTTATATTATTTAATGAGTACAAATAAATTTATTTCTTATATATTATGTAATAAGAGTATAATAGTCAATTTATATAAATTATATTTTCCATCCTTCCCTTTTTCTCTCCAACCAAACAAAAGAGTTTTCCATCCTCCCACTTTTCCACCCCCTCCAACTAAACACACAAGAGGGAAAACTAAATATTTTCCATCTTCCCACAATTTTCCATCCTCCCACTTTTCCACTCCTCCAACCAAATGGACCCTAATTGTATTACCACTGAACGTCAAACTGGTAGCTACAGAAGGTATTTCACTTCCAGAATCTTGGATGCAGAACAGTTAAATTAAAAGCATACTTTAATTGGTAGGAGATAGGGGTCAAAAGTAGGAGAATTCACTAATTATAAAATATTTTGATTTGAAGAAAGGAAAGTTGATATACTTGCTTTGGCCCTTAAAGGTGATGAAAAAGAAACTATAGTTTTTTTTTTTTTTTTTTTTGGGGGGTGGGGGGGGGGGGTGATAGGAACTATAGTTTTACATATACTGGATATCAAGAAACAAATGAGATCTTGTTTATTGATTTATTTTTCTTCAATTGTTTCAAGTAAAGCGTGTCCATAAAATGGAAATATTGTTTAAGGAAGTCAGGAACTTCCTGAGATAATGTTGCGCTGTGTGTGGGATGCCTCTGAGCAAAACATTAACTCAGATGAATGTATTGCCTGGGCAATATTCAAAGACACTCTTCATATTATCAGAAAACTGGATGGCCTTTAGGATTGCTGTGGCTTCAATGTCCTTTTTGCTATTTTTTATTTGGTAGGTAATTTTCTTTGAACTCATAAGCCCCTTTTTATTCTTAAATTAGGCTACCATAATTTCACCTTTGCTGCATGAGCTCAATCCTGACACCTGCTTCATTTAAATTTGTTAAAGAGTATGATCTCCATTTATCTAATTCATGCTATCCAGTAGTGACTTCCAAATTGTTCCTGGCTCAAGGTCGGAGGTCCCACAATTTCCTGTTGGTGTGCAAAATTAATGTGAACAATTCACATTTTATGTGGTCTAACCTTGCTACCATGTTTATGGTTCCAGAGTGTCCATACTCCATAACATCCTTGCCTAGACTCTTGAATGACTAATTCTATAGTTTTAATTTGAAACTTATTCTAGAATTCTACTAAACTGTAATTAAGAAAATGAAAAATCCTATGGCGTGTGTGTAGTGTTGTCAAAGGTGAGCTAGGCGCTCACATTGTTCTAGTGCCTGGGCTAGGCACCACTAAGGTACCTCTGAAGCCTCAAGGTGAGGTTCCTTTATTGAGGTGCTTGCCTTTGGTGGTTAAGAGTCTGTTACATAAAGTCTCAGGTGCTTGAGTTGAGTGCCTCGGTAAAATTCCCTATATTTTATGGGTGGACAAAGTACACCCTTTAAAAAACATTTCAAAAGAAAGATGATTAAGTCTGCTTGGCCGATTTATTTAGTTTATCATAAATGAAGGTGTGGGGCACTCAAATTTGTTTTGTCTTGATTTCTCATCTCTCTCCCTCTAGGTTCCACAAGTGGGGCCAAAAAAAAATCCCTTTTGGCGATATGCATCATTGTCTATGGAGCTTTTGCCTTGAGGTTTGAGGAAATGTTAGAAACTTCCCCTCTTATTTTCATAAATGACACTCCACCCCTTGAGGCTGTGGTTTGTATAACAAATAACCCTTTATGACCATTATAAATTGAGTCAAAATATACAATTTTCAAATTAAATTCTCTTCTAGAATAACCTCAATATATATATATATATATATATATATATATATACACTCATATATAAGTAAAGAAAATTTTATTCAAAGTCATAAGAAGAAGTCACCCAAATATATAGGAAGTATACTGCAAGAGACCAAAACAATCAAATATGCAAATTGCAAGCATCCATCAAATCATAAACCGGAAAAATAGAATGACTTCCTATGATAGATATCCAATCTAATAGTGTTTTAAAGAAGAAAAGTTATAAGTTGGCTATTGTCTTTTCAGAGTCCTCAAAACACCAGTTGTTTCTCTCCTACCAAATGCACCACATCAAACAATGACTTCTAAAAGATTGTTTAGTAACTGGATTGGTTATGTGATAAGAAAATTTAGAAAAAAAAAATATAAAATAAAAATAATAACCACAAGGGAATAAGCGTCATTTTTAAAAAATAGGAGAGAGTTTTTGACATTTTCCAAAACCTCAAGGGAGGTTATTGTAATTTATCATTTTGCTTTTCTTTGTCCAATTCTACTTTGACTTGATCTCCATGGTGATTTCTCTTAGCCATTTTCTTTTATATTTTCTATTAAATGGTTTTTTTTCTTTCCCCAACATGCATTTTATACCCCAAATTTTATTCATTTTACTCTATAAAGTGTAAAGAAATTATAAAATGGCTCCATTTTTATAATTTTTTTATTGAATTGAAATTGTTAGAATTATGGTTAAATAATTAAATTCACTATTTCTTTATAGCTTATGCTTTTAGAACAATCGGTAACTTATCATAATATTAGAGCAAGAGATTCTAAATTTGATCCTTGTCTCTACCTCCCATTTAAAATGTTAAAAATCTCATATGTTGGGCCCCACTTATTAAGGGAGAGTTTAGGCCATGGGGAAGTGTTAGAATTATGGTTAAATAATTAAATTCACAATTTCCTAATAATTTAAACTTTTGGGACAGTTGGTAACTTATTAGAAATTATTATCATTCTATTTAGCTTTGTTTTGGTTTTCTGTTTTTTTTTTTTTTTTTTGTTGAAAACTCCCCTTTATTTTAGTCAAAATCTCTTAACACATAAATGTTTCCTCTCTCTCTCTTTTCCTTTTAACAAATTGCCAAGTTGTAAATGAATACATTACATTTCTGGAAAACCATTCATTAAGATTCCAGTTTATTACTTTAGGTTATAATTTGAGTTTATAATATTTGCACATGTTTAGACAGTGTTGTCTTCACTTGGGTAGGCTCCCTTTTAGTGCCTTGTGGGCCATATACAGACTTGGCACCCTGAGGCCAATTTTCACTTTTAACAACATTAGGTGTGTGACACACACACACATGCACATGCAAGCTTGTATGAGTTGTATCTATACATAGATTCTTGCGCGCAAGTCTGTGCAAAATTGTATGCACAAGGTGCATCTTGCATACAAGAAAAGTATGATTATATGATTCAAGATTGGGGCAAAGTGGTAAGTCCAACATGAATGATTGAAATGCCAAAATGGGTTGAGCAGGCTACTGTCAGCATGCCTATCTAATGGTTAGCTTTATGGATCGGCTTAAAAAGAACTAGTTGGACATGTTTACCTATTATATCAACATACAAGAACTAACATTTAAATTGAGTGTACTTTTATTTCTATTCTGAAATCTCTATAATGCTCATGAAAAGTTATTCTGGTGCTTTATTTTTTTAGCCCACACAACAGCAAACAAGATACCGGAAGTCTCCCTATGCTCCAGCAGGTGGTGAAGGTGTGCCTAACTGTCAAAACATTTATTGCTGAATACTTGCTTACAGCTATTCTTTACCATATTATATTTTCTCACAAGGGAACTAAAATTAACTCCTATTCTCTTTTTTGTAGATGAAGGAAGTGCTGCATCTGAGGATGGGACTACCAATGTATGAGACGCTGCTGTTGGCTCTTTACTCTTGTGAGAACTGCTGATTGTTATTCAGATACCTACATAGGTAATGAGTACTTTTCTGTTGTTTTCCAGAATAAAGTCTGGTGAAAATGTTTTGTTGTTAGCTGAAGGAACAAACTACAATTATAATGCAATTGAGATTTATGAAGCTTCAGTTTCTGCTGTTCCATATGTTTTTCTGTGTGGGACATCGCTGCTCATTTTATGATAAATGAAAATAAAAAGGCTTATGTAAGACTAGCAAAATAATTTTTCTGTTGTTTATTATTATAGGTATCTGGTTGTACTGTTGAAACTGTACATGTCCTTTGTATTTTACTTGGAAAATGACAATTGTCTCCAATTAACTCTAGCTCAAATGGTATAAGAACAAGGTGAAGGATGAGATTGTGAGTTCGAGACTCATGGGTGCACGAGTTACTGGCTAATAAAAAAAAGAATTGACAGTCGTCTCTTTTAAATTTAATAGCAAATATATTTACATATTGTTTCCATATGGACAAAATTGTTAAAGATCATTGATGTGTTTGTCATTGGCGTGAAAAGTTTCAAGCTTTGGTGCCTTTTTCTCGACCTTGTTTGTAAGTCAGATTGTTTAACTCTCACTCTCAGTTTGGTTTCATAATTGAGCCAAGTCTTTCTTTTGAACGTGGCCGATCCTAGGTACAAATGGCTACATTTTAACTTTGTTTGAGTATGTAATATGCTATGCACTTTTAATATAATATCCATAATTCATTTTTCAGTCAAAACACTCTGTAATTTCAACACCCATGAATAAAATCTCTCATCTCCACCTTTGAAAGTCAGACCAAAAGTATTGGACAAGCTTAAAATCTGAAGTTTCTTTTCCCTTCTTTTTTCAAGGTAATTTCTTTTGTTGCCTAAACCATTCTTGGGCTGCTTGAAATGGTTGGAATTCTAAATGATTACAACAACAACAACCAAGCCCTAGTCCTAAATTTTTTGGGTTTGGCTTTAGATCTGTAACAGTTTGATAGAATCTGTCACAAGTATTCTTTTCCACCATTCTATTCTATTTGTAAACTGAAATCATACTTATTATTTTCTTAATTGACATGTTCTTTTTTACTACTTCTACTAATGCTATTTTTGGTAATCCTTTACCTTTTTTGCCAGTGCATTAATTGCTCTCTATAGAACATGACCAAAACATATCAAGTGACTCTCTCTTATCTTTTCATTAATAAGGCCACTCATCTTTAGGCAGATTTTCTCATTATGAATCCTATCTTTCCATGTATTTTCATTTATCCATTTTAGAATTCACATTTTAGCTACACGTTCATTTTATGAATACGTTACTTTCTAAGAGCCCAATATTCAGTACCAAAAAGCATGGCTAGCTTTTTATGGAAGTTTTATAAAATCTTCCTTTAAACTTAGTATTTTACAATCATACAATAATCCTGACACTTCTCCATTTCATCTGCCTTGCTCTTAACCTATGATTCACACCCTCTTCAATTTCCTGATTTTTATGAATTATTAATCCAAGATAATTGAAAGCTCTTTTGCTTTATAATTTCTTGACCGAGTCTTATCGCCTGCTCATCTATGTTTCTACATTTATTAAACTTACACTCCATTTATTGTGTTTTAGTCTGTCTTAATTAAAAGTCTTTACATTCTAGAGCGTCTTTTCAATTTCTATTTGGCATTAACTCTACATTTAATTTTATTCACTAAAACTATATCATCAAAGGACAAATGTTATGTTTATTCTCCTCTTGGTCATTGTATCTACTATTTTCATTAGTTTTTCGATTAAAGACCTCATATTTCAGGTACTTAAACAAATCATATTCTCTTGAACTAACTTCTTTACCAACATATTTCAAGTACTTATACAAATCTTATTCTCTTGAACTAACTTCTTTACCAACACGTCCATCAAAGTGTTGGAACTTTTGTCCATTTCTCACTATACCTAAACATCGATGTAGCACATTGCTTACAAGGAACACCATAGCTAGCCCTAGCTAGGGGTGTGCAGAAAACCCACCAACCCGCCAAACCCGACCCGACCCGCCGGGTTGGGTCGGTTTTTAAGGCTTGGTGGGTTGGGTTGGGTTACAAAAAAAAAAATTATGGCGGGTTGGGTTGGGTTTGGGTCATAAAATTACAAACCCGCCAAACCCAACCCGACCCACCCATATTTAATATATATTTAAAATATATTTTTATATTTAATAATTTTTTTTTTAAAATCAATTGTAGGACACTTTTATATATATATATATATATATATATAAATATATACTATATATTTAATAATTAAAAAAAACAGTTGTAGAGCAGCATTTCCTTAGTTTCTCCTACTAATACTAATTTAATATATATATATATATAATATATTATATAATTAATAAATTTTTTTAAATAACCAGTTCTTCCTATCCTATATAAAAGCCAATTAGTTCACACAAATCCTAATAAATTACCATTGTTGTTTAGTCATTAATGTTGTTTGCCTTTAAGGAGTTACATTGATACTAATCTTTAGGTTTTTTTAATATTTTAATATTTTTTTTCTACTCAATTTAATAATAATAATAAAAAAATTTCAAACCCATGGGTTCAACCCGACCCAACCCGACCCATGTGGGTTGGGTTGGGTTGGGTTGGGTTGGACTTATGTGATGGGTTGGGTTGGGTTGGGTTTTTTTTTACCCACCATGGTGGGTTGGGTCAAAAAATCTCCTCAACCCGACCCATGCACACCCCTAGCCCTAGCTCACTTTTTATTACATCTGAGGTTTGATGCAACATGTTGCTAGTAGCAGATGCTCCAACAAGTCTTTGAAGTGGATCCATTTATAATAGTGTGACTAAATTTTATGTTGTCCATTATTCTTTCACAACCTTCCTCTTTTAACGGGGTTTAGAAATTACTATAAACAAAGGACAAAATTTGGGTACAAACTTGATTGTAGCAATTAGCTACAACAACCTCTAAAAAATCAACGTCTATATATTTTGTAAATTTAACTATTGGATTGCATGCACTTTATATTTGCATGTCAAATTTCTTGTTAATAAGATGTTACTATTCAATCTATAAAGTTATTTTTTATGCACTTTAAGACTACAAAAATTTGAAATTTAAACATTTGTTTGATAACATAGTTATTGATTTTAGATTGTCTGGAAAATTTTTAAGCATGAAGGATATAAGAAGAAAATATAATTCAATGATGAATTTATCAAAGTTTACATTCAATAAAAAGATATTGAGTGGAGTTATAGTCATTGGTTACAACTAAGTTTGTAACCAAACATCATACATAGAGAAAGTAATTGACACTAAGAATAGGCACAAGCAAAATTAAAAGGGATTTTAAAAATGGTTGATGCAAATAAATGAGTATGTAGCTAAGTGGAAATGCCTTGAACAAAACCAAGGAGATTATTTTGGGAGAAAACCATAGACTCTAATTTGAGATTAATGATTTTGAAAACAATAATCTATAGCTTAACTGACACTTTCTCCTCCCATAATGAATGAATGGATGGAGGGTTATGCTACCCGCTGTATGCTTGTGTGATTTACTAATTAAAGAAATAGTTGACATTTGAGAGAAATATTGGAACGTCCATGGCATTTTCTACCCAGACGGAAAAAAAAATTTAAGGAAAAATCATGTTGAAAAAATCATGTTTTAAACCCCACACCACAGAGAGTATGAAACAATGTGGTGAAGTGAGTTTTCAGTCTATCTTCAAAACTAAGCAGTCTATGATATGTGGGTAAATTTTACCACAGCTTCGAATTATGCAAGAGTCCTGCAACTTATTTTATCAATCAGTTCGTTCCCACAGCTTTTATTTTTGCATAATTCTTATTCTCTAATCGGCAGCGCTCTTTATAATTAGAGAAAAATTATCCTTCTATAGCTTTGAAAAATGAAATATTTGCAAAGCTTTCTCCATAGTTGGATTGGAATTTCTTCGTAATAGTATTCGATGTTTCGTCTCACCTTATTCAAACTTATAATTTGGACGTTTTTGTAGATCACATGTATCAAAATTTACCGGTTCTTGGGTCTTGAATGAACTGAACCTTAAAGTTCAGATTCGAATTGAGAGTACAAAATGACAACCAATTCTCTCTTCAAGGTTTTGTAGTTGACAGCCCAAAGAATTCTTCTTTATTTTTTTGTTAGTTTAATCATTCTGCATGTATAAGTATAACAATGGGGATGTGTTAATTATAGGTGGTTTGACAACAACCACTTCCAAATCGAGTGGTTCCAGGGGCGGCTCTATAGCCAGCTCAGGGATTCATTATGAACCCCCCAGGCTTTGCCCAAAAAAAAAAAATAAAATAAAAATTATATATATAGAATTTTTAATTTTTTGTTTTGTTTTGACCCTTAAAATAAAATTTTGAACACCTTGATTTTAAATTTTGTTTAAACCCAATTGAAATAAACTTGAAATATGATCATATTAGTGCTATTTTCACTATTTTTACAATAAAAGTTAAGTGACAGGTTGTAATTGACTTTTTATCTAAACCCATAACTGACATAATTTTTTTACATACCTTTAACAACTTGCCATCTAGATTTTATTGCGTAAATGTTTTGTTAGTAGCACTACTTTTAAAATTGCTCATTTATCAAAAAATAAATAAACATTCTCTCTGAATTCTGACTTACTTTACTGTTAATGGTAGAATGAAACTTGTAGGGTCAAGGGCCCAAATCATATATTGGGCCTTGGCTGAGAGCATCAGTAGTTCGAGGATGAACGAATGGTAATAAATGGTTCAGATCTAGGACTTAATGAGCAAAATACGATTGGGAGGGTGGTCTGAGGAGTAATATCTCCTCGGACATGATAATACAGCTCAAATCTGTATTCCAACAATCAAGGTAACCTTCCAAGAATCTCCAGTGATAAGGACGTGTATCATACATGTATAAGGGTAATGGGAACACAGAAATATCTAAGGAAAAGCTACTACCACTGCATTGAATGCACTGCAGCTACTTTTCTGACAGCATTTATGTGAAGAAAACCCCTGAACAGTGTTGTCTTAGCTACCACAACTCACAGAAAACCAAAGAGGGTGTCTGATGAGACAGATACTCAAGTAAAGGCTTAGATGACCAACAAGTGTAGGATCAAGATAATCTAAAGGGAATCATATAATGTAAGGGACCTTCCATGAGGAAAGAATCGGAAAAAAGAAGATAAAGAAGACTGTAGCAATCAAAATTGCATATGTATCCGACTGTTATTAATTTGTATGAGAAAATACCTCATTGGATAGTGAATTCATTCAACTCTATTTTCCTTGTTCTTGCTTGATCATCTTTTAAATCCATACTAGCCGTTGTCAAATTCATTAGGGCCTAGTTCTTCGATCCACTCTCTACAAATTTATTGTATTGGGCTCACTGGACCAAGATCCCATACATCTTGGGCTTAGGCTGCAAAACGTGTCCCTACAAAACTGTTTTTTCCTCCGTTTTTCTTCTTTATCAACAAAAAATTACACTTGTACAACCAACTTATCTATATTTACATCTATGATTATTTTCTCATTCTCTCATTCTCTTTTTCTCCCTTCTATATTTTCTTTCTATCTAATCAAGTAGTTTGATAAGTGTTCTACAGTTTTTCGAGTCGAAAAAGTTTTTTAGTGCTTGCTCAAATTCCAAGAGAATGACCACATATGTGGTTAAAAATCCATACACTTCAAAAGCAAAATCTATATAAGTTACTATTTATTTTTCTTAGTTTAACGTTTACTCTTAGACCTACTCTTAGGTGTGTTACTATTCTTCTTTATCATATATTTTTATTTAATTGATATTACATATGATTATAATAAATTATTATTAATTTGAAAAATATTATTATTAGTTATTTATTTATATGCATTCTATCGTTGTTTTCTTACCGATCTTTAAACTATTAATAATTTTTTTAAACTATTTTACAATATAGTTGTATTGTATACTATTTAGAATACTATGTTAGATTATTGTATGTAATATGACAATTGTATATACAAAAAAAATATATTAATCATTTTATTTTTTACTCCCCACAACAAAATTCTAGCTCAAGACACTATTGACTTCCTTAAAAGAAAATCCTGGAGCCACCACTGAGTGGTTCACTTGTTTAAAGCCAATTAACTCCTTTTTAAAAATAATAATAATAATTTGGTGGAGGACATGTATTCTATTTTTGTAGATAATACCAAAAGTGTCCAAAAAGATATGGTTCACGGAAGGGTCAATTTTATTGTTCTCAAAGAGGACGAAATTTACTTGTCAACGGGCGGGGTGGCTGAAATATGATGCACTCCGGAATGTCTTTTTCATTTTTGTTAATCCCATATACTATATATAGAACAGTTAATATCAAAGTAGTAGTAGTAGTAGCTAGTATTGAATAAATGATTATTAAAACCATAATTTCCTTTTAACTTTAGTGTTTGAAGTCAGTAGTAATTTTTCATTCCATAAGATCTCTTACGTACACTTCACTAGCAGCTCTACATTCACCAATCTACATTTCAAAGCTCTACTACGTACACTTCACTAACAGCTTTCAATTCTTAATGCTTTACAATTCAGAGTTAACGGGCTGAAAATTAAGCTCATCTTCCATTTGAGAAAATAATTTGAAAGGCGTTTTTTGGCAATGGGTTTGAGAAGTTTATTGGAAATAAATCATCAGAATCTTGATATATAAATGAATTATTTGAAGAGGGGAATAGTTTTTTAGTAGCTATATATTATTATTATTATTCCCTTTTTCTTTTTCTAAATCGTTTTCTAAACTTGGAAATGTAATATTTCGAAAATTCAATTATCCATTTTTTAAGATATAGAAATTTGTGGGCAATAACATGAAGCAGCTCTTCCTTCATCTCTTACAATCTCATCTACTTAAAAACTGCATAATTGGAATAGTTAAAACATGTCCTACTATCACTCTGTGAAGTCATTAATATCATTGAATTGAATTTTTCTAGCTTCATTTTTTTTTTTTTTTTTTTTATAACAGAAATCTGATTTTTGTCCATTTTTACGTACACCTGTTCTGAACACAAGGTGGCTCTATCTTTCGAGAAATTATAAGGTTCTTATGGTGGACAAGTGATGTGGTTCACCATTCCAATAAAAGACTTCCACTTATTTAAAATTGTGGAGTTTTAAATAAAAACTAAATACTGACTCAACAAATTTAAATAAATGAGAGTCTTTTACTGAAATGATAGACAAATGACGTGGTCTACCATGAGAACCATATAATTTCTCCTATCTTTCCATCTATTGATAAAATTGACCATCACTTATATCAGATTATCTTCTATTTTATTTTATTTTAATTAGTATTATTCATATGCGTTGCACAGTTTTCGACTATGAACTTAAAAAATAATTTATTGAGAAATAATAAATCAACCACTTGAGTCGAAATTATATAATTGCATATAAAGTATTGTTCTTAAAGGTATCAAGCAATCAAACATATATTGAGGGGTGTTTTTTTTTTTTTTTCTTCATGATGTAGATTTTATATTACTTGGTGTACATGCAAGTTAGACTATCAAACAATATAAGAGGATGGGTAACAAATCTAATAGTACATTTAAGTGAAAAAGTCTAAGAACACTAAAAATGAAAGCTTTAACACTTTAAAGTATAGATAAATAGAAAGATTAACATGAAAAGTAAAGGAGGCATGAGAAGTACGTGGAAAACCCTTTGAAAGGGATATGAAAAACCACATGTGAGCAAAGGGAAATTTCCCTTACTCTCTTGAGTTTTCTATTATGTAAAAATGAAGGCCTTTTATACAATGGTGATGTTCTTTCCTCAAAGAATGCCTTTCTTCTCTACTTTACTTTCCTACTCAAACTTTTTGGCCTTTTTCTCTTAGTTTCTCCCTAGGTTCTTGCCCTAATGGTTTAGCAACATGTTCCTCTTACAGTACGAGGAATGTTGCTAGGTACATAAGGACAGGTGTTAAACCATGATTCCTCCATTTGAATCCTAATACAGCTATTGTACTACATAATTGTTGGAGGAGAGAGAAAGCATGCCAATGTCAAGGTACTGGAACAAAGGGCGACTTTGCTACTATGTGGGGGGAAAACTTTTGACAAGGAAAGGGACATTAGGGATGCTAGGATTGATACACATGTCTTTAACAGTGGTCCAACATGAACTCAGCCAATAAGGGGTGTTCAATAGTATCTAACCATAGGGGGTCGCTATCTCCCTTTTGCGCAAGTGCTGGTTATCCATGTCAGGTGCAAATCTCACTCTTCCCCAAGATGATCACGATGTTGGCACGGACCAAAGATTCTCTCCTTCAGCCAACGTTCCCTTTCCTTTACTCACAGATGCTCCACATGTAAGGTTCGGATCCAGCCACGTCAGCATTCTCACGTGCCTTGGTTTGTGTAATGTACATTAGCCCCCCGATTGTCATATCAGATTTTAATGCTTGCATAATCATGCATTGTGACGTTCAAAGTTGGGACACATGGCATCAATGGGCATTTCTAGTCGTTTTTGGTGACACCTCGTTTCCCGCGCTTGGTAGATAGACATTACTCTTCATAAATGTCGTATCTTTTCACTTGACTCTGGTTGGTGATTAAAAGGGGAAAAATCTTCCTTATTTCTTCATTCCTTTTACACCCATACATTTCCCTTTTCTTTTCAGAGAAAAACCCCTTCATTGTTAACAAAATGGTTAACCTCTCATCTACCGGTTCCAACTCTCCTAGGAATAGTTTGAACTCTTCTAGTGGTCATTTGGGTTCTTCGAGTATTAACAATGCACCACCAACCATTCCCCCTCCTCCCCTCCCCTTCCCCATCTTTCTCCTTCCCCTTCAAACTTTCATTCCCCAAGAAGTTCAACCATGGGAAGGGAGAAGGACTTAGAAGCACTTCGATTGAAGGCCAAAGAAGATGCAGAGGATGCCTTCATGGGGAATGTTCCAAGGGGCAGGAGAAGGCGCAAGGCTTCTCAAACAAGCTCTGACTCAAGTGCAATAGCCTCCAGTGACTCTGATTTTAACTCAAAGGAGTTAGATTCTTCTGATGGCTTAGATTCTAGAGATGATGAGGGTGAGGAAGAGGATGAAAAGGAGGAGGAGGAGGAGGAGGAGGACCTTACTTTGGGCTATCCCCAAGAAGACTTTAATTTGGGTAGAGACTCAGATGCCTACAAGCCTAGCTCTCCTTAAGCTGCTCGCCTTCAAACCCACAGTTCAAGTTTCTTTTTTGTTGTTTTTTGTAAACATGCCATATTATTGGCATTAGATTATAGGTTATTTTGTTTTGTAGTTGTGGTTGTTTTTTTTGTTTTTGTTTTTTTTTTTTTGGTTAATGTACAGAAAAAGGGTAATAGGCCACAAAGGCCAAACCAAGTGTAAATCCCCTTTTTCTTTTTGAATATATATATTTATATAAAGAAAATAGTTTGCTCTAAAATTGTTGTGTAATTATATGTTTATTTTTATGTTTTTCTCTTTTATTATTGCACTGTTGCACAAAGGGACAACATATAATCATGTTAGTTAACTAAAAAACAAAGTAAAGTGTAAAATTGAACCTGTTGATGAGGGATCAGGCTGTTTCATCATCTTGGCAAATGCGGTTTTCTTTTTGCTTTTGCTTATTGACTTTGTCAGAGATTTTGGCTCTTCCCCTTGCTAACATGTGCCAATTATTTTTGAAAAGGTGCCTCACTTTTGAACGGCTTTTTTTAGAGGGAAAATAACAATTGTCCAAAGTATAAAAGGAAAGGAACTGCCTCCTTCTCCCCCCTTTTCTCATTTTCTCCTTATCTTGTTCTTTTTCAAACCCAAATCTTAGAATTTTTCACATGCATAAAAAACCATGGGTGTCAAACACAGTTTGAGATCTAGTTTTTTAAAGATCACGGATCCTTCAACTCCTAAGATTAATAGGCCACTCTTAGGGGGAGAAGAAAATCCTTCCACAAGGAGCAATGGATCATCCCTCGTTTCTTTGAAGACTACATGTTCGACAAAAGTTTTGATTAGTAGTCTGTTCCTTGCTATGTAGGTCCTCTATACAAAGCATGTGAAGAGCTTGATGATCTTCTGACTAAGGATTTAGAGTTGAATCACATTCCTCGGCTTGACACTTGTAGAGGAGATTTTGGTTGTACTATTGATGTAATCTTTAAATCTCACACTTCTATTTCCAAAGACTAGAGAAGTTGGTGTCGAAGAGTGCTAACACATCCTCATTTCATGGATATCTTGCAAAAGGTGCATCTTGTGCACACTGTGTTGGTGTTTTCTAGCCTGGACATCAACAAGGATAGTGAAAGCCTCCTCTCTCTCTTGTACTAATGGAATTCTACCACCCATACTTTCTTCACAGGGTGTCAAGAAGTCTTTCCCTCTCTTGAAGATTTTTATAAGATACTAAGACTTCCCCTGTTTAGGGATGGGGAGGTAGCCAACATTGTCCTGTCTCCTAATAAGGCCAAAGCTGTGAAGTTCCTTGAAGATATGGTAAAGAAAACTTTGAAAAAACTAGTCTTGAAGGCAACAAGGAAAGGGAAAGCCCCCAACGAGGAAGTGCTAGAAGACACTAGTGCGGGTGGTGACAAAGGCTCCAAGGCTAACTTTTGGGGATGGATTAGATAATTCTGGAGGGAGTATGCTAATGGCATGGATGAGGAGGCCTTGATAACGCCATAAAATGTATACTTGTTATATATTTATATGGGCATTATCTCCTTATTACTATACTTAATTTGTATAATTAAGCTATGATTTGCATTAGTCTCTATTATTTATCTTTACATACTTGAATAAGATGTCATTCATTGCTTGTAATTTTATATTTTCAGGAAATCATGTGAAAAAGATGAGTTTACAGGAGTTTGTGAGAGAATGGAGGCCAAACTAGAATTAAAGTGGAGCTAAAGGACCATGCTTAAATGTCTAAGGAGGTGCAGCTGGACTGCTTGGGTCGTCTACCATGTTTGGAAGCTTCAAATAAGGAAAGAAATCAAAGAGGTAGAATTTGAAAAGAAAAAAAATCAGATTTAAGCACTGATCAGTATTTTGGGTGTATCTCTCTCTCAAAACTCCAATTGATACAAAGCTAGATGGGTTGGAACTGTCACTTAAATATCTACAACTTTTCAATTTTGAGTTTTTCGAAATTCACAATTTTTGAAGCCCGAAATTAACTCATAAGTTACTATTGTAAATCTGGACGAAAATTAAAATAGTAAAAGTTTTATTTTCTTTGGACACTCTGACATTAGGGTTTTGAATGGAGGCTAAGTAGAATGAATTTTGGAGAAAAAAACCTTATATTTTCCTTTCTCTAATAGTAGCCTAACTCTTTGCTAGGGCTAGTGGTTGTGTTTCTTTTATACGGTATGAATATTCAATGTGATTCTTTCTAAGATTTTATCAACATATTTGATTTTTCAATTAGATTTCTTTTGATGTATTAGTTCTTCCATGATTTCAATAAGTTCAATCATGTTTTTCTTATTGTTTAAATGAATTTATAATAGTTTCAAATAGAAATCAGGTTTTAAAGTGAATGGGTTTTTTTGAAAACTTTTCTAACCGCATTATTAATTTAGGTTATCATGTGTTCTTGAATTGTCTGAGTTCAACCAAATCATAATTATGTAATTGTATAAGAACAATCAATTATGAAATATATAATTTCTTAAATCACAAGGAATTTCATATCGATATAGGGAAACACCCCGATGCCCTAGCATTTATATTATTGACTTAAATCAGTTATCATTGTTATTCTTGTTTACAATTACCAGGAAAAAATTATTCTTCATCTTCACCAAAAGTTTTTTTATTTTTTATTTTTTTAATTATATTGTCTTTGAATTTACCCTGCTGCTTGTGGTTCAACCTTGGTACTTCGAGAATTATATTACTACGATCTCTTGCACTTGGGAGTGAGCAAGCAGGCCTTAAAGGAGGGCACAAACTTCATTGTGGGAGAAGATAATTCTAGCCCTTATGAACTTGAGGCCTTTATTGCTTTCTTGCTATCTCGCCATTTATTTGAAAGATATCCCCATGAGAAAATTTTAGGTAGACATTTCCCTTTAGCTGTCAAGTTGGCAAGAGGACATTCTTTCTCCCTTGCTCCTTATTTCTTAGGAACTCTATATTATCATCTAGATCATTTCACTCTTGACCTGCAACATTCTTAGGGTAGATTCCAAGTAGAGACATTTATACTTGTGGCATTTTTGCAGATCTGGTTGTGGGAGCACTTTAGGAACTATGCTCTTGCCCCCAAAGTTTTAAGTTCCTTTAAGACCAGTCTACCTTCACCCTTAGGATTACCACAATTAAGTGGTTGGAATAAGGTCGTGGTATCTTCTGATAGCTTCCTTTGTATGGTGTTGGATGACCCTACTGATTGGACAGCTAGACCCTATTCACCCCTTAAGGGTGGACTGTTCCATTTTTTTGAAAAATGAAACCGTTTCTTGTTATAGAGATGCTCCTTGGTCTGAGGAGGAGTTTTCTTTTGTTGCTTGTGCCTTTACCTCCCACCTTCAGGCATGTTTTCATGATGACTTTGAAACCCAAGCTTACAATCCTCAGAGATTTGCCCGCCAATTTGGTTTTGACTAAGGCGTACTGGGGCATTTCTCCACTCCAGCCTTACTTGCTATAGTGGCATCATGGCCTTTTAAAAGTGGGAATCTTATTAAGGTGTTGGTGTTTGGTTCCGAAGTCCCCTTTACCTCCTCATCCAGAGTTGGATTACCTTTACCCAGGTTTAAAGCGTGGTGGTCTGGTATTAGGGAGTGTGTCAAGAACTTTGGAGAGAGTGGGTCCTAATGTGTGGACATTCCACCTATCTTTCAAGGTGATTTGACTCTAAAACTCTCTGCCAAAGCCAAACCTTTAGCCATTAAAAGGAAGGGGAAGAACGTTAAGGTCCCTGCTGTGAAGAAACCAAGAGTATGTACCTTCCTTCCTTATCTTGTTTCTTTATAATGTTTTTCTTGATCAATAGCGTATGTAACCTTCCTTTGTAATGTTTCTCTCTTTTGACCTTTGACAGGTTAAAGAAATTGTTCCTTAGATTCAAACCAAAGTGAAAGCCACTGCTTTGTTACAAGATGCTTCTGTATAGGAAGTGGTTTCTAAGGAGGATAAAGTCAGATGCTGAAAGGGGGGATTCTAATTGGGTGTGTATCGACAATCCCCAAGAGAGGGAAGGTTTTATAGAAGTTACTTCCAAAGATCAAGAAAGTGAAAGCACCAAGGCAGACCCCAATCCACTACTCTCATTGCTTTCTCCCTCTTTGAAAGCAGTGTGTTCCAAACTACTTTCAAATTATCCTGAGATGATGGGGGATACTGACAAATGGACATTGTCTCTTAGGGGCTTTATGTTGGGGTGAATTGGGTTTGTCATATCCCAACTACAGTCTAAAGGTAAAAAGGATAGTCTGACTCTTTCCTTCAATGAACTTCTTTTCGCACTAGGTGATGCTGAGGGCATGGTTTTCAATGACGAGTGACTGAAGAGCCGTGTCATCGCATTGAGAGACCTAAAGAAGGCAGGACCCTCTGTTCATGCCTCTTTTTCCTCGCTTTAACAATTGAGAGATAAAAGAATCTCTTGTATCAGCAAAGCAAAGAAAACAAAGTCAACCATAGAGGCGTGCAGCACTTTAATCACCCAGCTCTAGGGATCCATTGTCAAGATTCAAGAGGACTTGTCATCTGCACAAGAAGCTATTTTTGCCCTTCAAACTCAGTGGAAGGTGTCATAGCATAACAGAGTTCTTTGGATAAAGAAATTGAAAATTTTGAAGGCAAGTTAGGAACTCTAAGCCATCCAGATTTTTCTCTTGAAAATATCAGTACTTTTACAAACATTGTTTAATTTTCAAGTTTGTAATATTTTATGGTCGTGAGAGATCCACTTGTTTATAAACTCTATTAAGTTTTTATTCAATTAGGATATTGAACTTTGCATGCATATCATGAACAATAAAATGTGAAATAACTGAATGGAAAGGGTCTTATTTAGTATTATAAACATCGTAGAACAGAAAAGCATCAGGTTACAAAATGAAGTATAGTATTTCTTAAGGTAAGCTCCGCTAACGGGGATATACGCCTTTGTACCTACTTCATCTTTCAACCAATAGTGTCCAGTCTAGTGTGTTTCTTCCATAATGTAAGGTCCATCCTATTTTTGTGAAAACTTGTGTCTGACAACTCCAGTCACTCCTCGTACATGAGGGGCTGTTTTCCAAGCAAGCTCTCCCACTTGAAACATTATTTCTTTAACTTGGCCTTCATGCTTCGCCTTTATACTTGCCTGATAAAGGCGATTATGAGAGGCAATGTTGTTGCGCTTTTCTTCAACAATCTCCAAGATGTTTTCTTTGGGTATTCTTGCTATCTCTACTAGCTTCATTGCTGGCCTTACTAAATCTATTGGGATGACAGCCATTGTGCCATAGACCAGGGAAAAGAGTGAGGCTCCTGTTGCTTGTGATTTGGTTGTTCTATGAGCCCACAGAGCTGTAGGAAGTTCCTTTCTCCATCATTTTTCATTTTCCTTAGTTATTTTTCCCAATATCTTTAGTAGTCTTTTATTGGAGGCCTCAGCCTGGCCATTTCTTTTGGGGTAATATGGTGTCGATATCATGTGAGTTATGGAGTGCCATTCTGTTAAACGGTGCACATCCTTGTTCAAGAATGGTGTGTCATTATCAAAAATGAATCTGCTTGGTACCTCAAAACGACATAGTATATTTTTCCTCAGAAAATCAACCACTAAGTTACCTGTTACTTTCTTTATGGCCATAGCTTCCACCCACTTGGTAAATAGCTCAGTGGCTACCAATATCCAAACGCATCATTCAGAAGGGGGGTTTATGGGACTTATAAAGTCTAGTCCCCAACTGTGGAAAGGGTATGGAGCCGTAGTTGGGTGGAGGCTCTGGTGGATGGTATGTATCTTATCTCCTCGCCTTTGACATTCTTGACACTTCTTGGCAAAATCCTGGGCATCTCTTTGCATGGTGGGCTAGTAGTATCCTTGGTGCAAAGCCATTTGCCATAGCTTTCTGCTACCAGGGTGCCCTGCTTTCTTCATGGCCAAAGCTTCCACCCACTTGGTAAACAGCTTAGTGGCTACCAATATCCAAATGCATCATTCAGAAGGGGGGTTTATGGGACCTATAAAGTCCAGTCCCCAACTATGGAAAGGGTATGGAGCCATAGTTGGGTGGAGGCTTTAGTGGCTGGTATGTATCTCATCTCCTCGCCTTTGACATTCTAACACTTCTTGGTGAAATCCTAGGCATCGCTTTACAGCGTGGGCTAGTGATATCCCAGGTGCAAAGCCATTTCCATAACTTTCTGCCACCAGGGTGTCCTACTGGCTCTCACTCGTGAAATCCGAAAGAGTGCCCTTTAACTCTTTGCTGGAAATGCACACCAACCATTTCCCTTAAAAGCTTCTTTTGAACAACTTCCCATCCATAATCTTAAATCTTGTAGCATAATTCTTTAGCTTCTCCCTTTTTAATCGATTAGTAGGTAGTACACCATCTAAAAGGTATCTTAGGCATAGATCCTGCCAATCTTCTTCTTGTACCTCACCATGCAAAGTGATTAAGTAGAATGAGAACAAGTGTCATCTTCTTTTTCTTTAATACAGATTTGCATTTTTATGGAGGTGAAGTGTTTCATGAGTTCCTGGGCTGTGGCCTTGTAAGTGGCCAAGCTAGGATTCTTTACCCCATAAGTTCCCTTAATCTGCTTAATGACTAACTCAGAATCCCCAAATACTTTTAACATTCTTATGCCAAGTCTCTTGGTAGCCTTTAGTCCCACTACTAAGGCTTTATATTCTACTTTGTTGTTTGAACAGGGGAAACGCAGCTTATAGGTAAACGTGTGTTCTTCCCTTGTCAACACTACTCCTATTCCCCTCCCTGAGGTGTAGATGAGCCATTGAAATGCATATTCTATTCTTGCTCCTCTATCACCAAGACTTCCTGTTAGGGAAGTGAAAAATCACTTGTCCTTGGGAAGTTCGCTAGCAAGTCGACCACTGCTTGCCCCTTAATGGTGGATGGTCTTATGCACTCGATATCATGGCACGATGTCAGGATGGCCTATTAAGCCATTCTCCTCGAAAATTGGGGGTGGGTTAGGAGCTATTTCATAGGATTACTCTTGGTCACCAACTATATACAATTCCCTAGAAAGTAATGATTAAATTTTGACATAGCAAATGCCAAGGATAGACATACCTTTTTAGCCGTAGAGTACCTCAGCTCTGGTCCCTTGTAATATATTGGCTTCTCCACACCTCCCTGCTTCTGAGCTAATAAAGCCCCCAGTGATTGCTCCGTATTGGCTATATACAATAAGAGAGGCTTACCAGGTGATGGAACGACCATGGTATGAGGATCCGCTAGAATTGCTTGTATCTTCTTGAATGCCTTCTCACATTGATCACACCATACAAAGGCTACTCCTTTCTTGGTTTGCTTGACCAAAGGTTTCAATATCTCAGCCAATCCTAGGATAAACCTTCTCAAGTAGGAAACTTTTCCCACAAAACTTCTTAATTCTTTCAAAGTTGCTGCCAGGTTAAGTGTAGCTATTGCCTTAGCTATAGTGGGATCCAAATCAATCCCCATTTGATGGACAAGGAACCCCAAGAACTTCCTCGAGGATACCCCAAAGGAGCACATGGAAGGGTTCATTCTTAGGTTGTACTCCCTACACCTCTCAAAAACTTGCCTCAAATGTAACAAGTGTTCAACCAGGTTCTTTGCTTTTACTACGAGGTCATCAACATGGTCTACCACCTACTTGTGCAACATATCACCAAAGATCGAAGTCATGGTTCTCTGATTGTTATCACCAGCATTCTTCAATATGAAAAGCATCATCTTGTAATAGTAATTCCCAAAAAGTGTCCTAAAGGCGGTTTTTTGGGCATTTGCTGGCTCCATGATGATCTAGTTGTAACTAATGTAGCCATTCATGAAAGAAAAACACTCGTGACCAACAGCTGTGTCCACCAGAATGTTGACATTGGGTAGTGGGAACTCATCTTTAGGACAAGCCTTGTTAAGATCTCTGAAATCTACACAAATCCTTACCTATCTGCCTTTCTTCTTCACAAGGACTATGTTGGCTAACAATTCTAGACATTTGGTCTTTTCTATGAACCCTAACTTCAAAAGCTTGCTTACCTCAGCTTTGATCTTTTTTTCAACAATTAAACAATATTTCCTTATTGGCTGCTTCACAGGCTTGGCTTTAAGGTCAACATTCAGCTAAATGTGACTAGCTTTGGATCTAACCTTGGCATCTCTTCATATTCCCAAGCGACCCTTCAGCAAAGCTACTAGCTTTCTCTTTTTTCCTTCCGGTAAACCTTTACTTATCTTAACCATTTTTTAATTTCCTTCCTCATTGAGATTGACCTCAACGAGCTCTTCTTGAACGTTCTTCACAACATCATTCATGCATTCAGGGGCTTCCTTCACAGGTTCTTCAACTATGTGCTCCCCTCCTAGCTGTCGAGTAAGGCTAAAGGAGTTAGGCTTACCATTCTCCTGACCCCCTTCCTTTAACCGTTAGAACTCATAAACCACCTTGCCATTAGGCTTGGTGATCCTTCTTATCTTAGGAGGTCTCTTAGGCTCTACAACCTCTCCATCACCTTCTTCCTTCCTTTCTAGAATAATGGCATTGAAAGGATCTTGTTCTCTCCCTCAGGTATGAACTCTTGATATAAAGCTGCTTCTGCATAGTGGAGCTCTACCCTATCATAAGGGATTTTGGTGACCTCAATGGTCACAAGCTTGCCTCTCCAAATTGCCTTTATGCATTGGTGATATGTTGAAGCCACGACCTTGTGTGCTTTAAGCCAAGGGCGGCCTAAGATAATGTGATATGAAGTATCACCATCCATCACATACATGAGAGTTTGTGCCCTAATAGGTGTTACCCTTAAGTCCTAAGATACATGCCCCAGAGTACACTACTACAATGCTCCTATCCCTGACACTTGTAATGGCTCTCAAATGATCCTTTCTCATGGAATGCCCAAGGCATCCAATTTCGGAAGGGGCAAGATGTTGGTGGAGGCACTAGTATCTACTAAGGCCCTCTTGATTTAAGAAGCTCCTAGGAAAGCAGTGATGTACAAGGGCCTCTCACCATCCATAGCTCGTCCTTGGCAAAGAAGGTCACTGATTTCCTAGTCTCTTGATATGCCAACTACAATAAGCTTCCCTTGAAAGCAACTGTTCCCTGGCTTGTTTCCACCACTCGAGTCAAGGCCTGAGCTACCTCCTTTTTAGCAAATGGCTTGAGGCCTATTCCTTTGAGAAATGTATGAACTTTATCATCTTGCTGGATCCTCAACTTCATCTCTTCATCTCGTAATGGTGCAGATGCAGTTCTACTGCTAGCTGCACTCCTAGCCTCTTCTTCCATAAGGTCCTCACAACCCATGGAAAAGGTTATAGCTACCTTAGGTCTGTGCATCCTTTGGTTTGTACGCTTCCCATTCTTGATGACCAAGTCACCCTTGGCCACCTTTTCATAGAATATGTTTCTTAGAGCATAATAGTCCATGGTGTGGTGGTCACTTCTTCTGTGATACCTATTGTAAAGCGCACCTCACTTTTCCTCCTATGTTGGCTCACATTTGCACACAGGCAACACCACCATGCCATCCTTCACCCAGGCTTCTAAGATGCCATATAACTCTTTCGCTGAGATAGAAAAAGGGGGAGGAATACCATTTCTCTATCTCTTTTTACCTTTGGTGGCTTTCTTTAGCTCTTCTACCATAGCTATCTCCACCTTTTTGCTCTCCTGCTTCAAAGGTTGTCTGGGAGCACTTGTGATTTGTGAAGTCAAGCCCTTGGAAGGTTTCCTCACTAACATGTCTGTTCTCCTAAATGCTTCCACCAGCCTTATGAAACTTGAGATCTGTAGGTTTTACAAGTAGGGGCGGTACTCATACAACATGCCAACAATGCAAATATCCACCAACCTTTCCTTTTCTATAGGATCATAGCATATTAAGGAGAGATCTCTGAACCTACGGATGCAGTCTAGTAACCCCTTAGATACCCTTTGCTTTCCTGTTGCAAATCTGACAGAGTGAGTTTTTCATCCAAAGCAAAGAACTTCTTCATGAACTGGGTAACCATGTCATTCCAACTCAAAACCGACCCTGGCAAAAGGTTGGTGTACCAAGTGGAGGCTTGGCCTTCTAGGGATTTGGAGAACTCCTTGAGTCTCAACTTATGATCATAGGAGTAAGCTATCAAGGCATTCACATACCTCCTTATACACTCCTTAGCATTTCTAATCATAATGTCATACTTAGGGAAGATAGGAGAAGTGTAGTTGCTAGGATAGGGTTTCCTAGCCATCTCTTCTAGGTAAGGAGGCCTTGTGTCAATGTAAGGAGAAATCTCTACCTTTCTATCCTCGAGCAAGGTAGCTACAATATCCTCCCTAGTAAAGTAGGGAGATGCTTGGGGTCTCTCGGGCTATAGAGGTGCCTTTTGGTTGAGAGGTGGATCTTGGTTTTGGGGTGCGACAAGATTCGACCTTTTGGTCTATCCCTGAGGTCCTTATCCTCCTTGTAAGGTTTGGGGGGTAGCTGTCGTTTGGAGTAAGGACTAGAACTTTGCCCACACGGTGGCCTGAGAATGTTGGGGGTCCTCAATGGTTGCCACAAGGTCCCTGTTATTGGGCTGTCTGATCTTTTTAGATGATTTCTATACCCTCAGTGTGGATGGAAACATGATCTATGCTTGCCTCTGCTTGCTAGTTTTCACCTGAACCAGCCTAAGCACCTAATTTTTCTTTCTTGGAGGCATTGGATGGCTGAGGAGAAAGATGAACAAATATAGGAGTGAAAAGGAAACAAATGGAATAAAACTAAAAGGGAAAATAACTAGAGATTCTGGGTTCGATCCCCAGTGAAGTCGCCAAAAATGTATGTGCAAGTTAGACTATCAAAAGATATAAGAGGATGGGCAATAGATCTAAATGTACATTTAAGTGAAAAAGCCTAAGAACACTAAAAATGAAAGCTTTAACACTTTAAAGTCTAGAGAAATAGAAAGAATAACATGGAAAGTAAAGAAGGCATGGGAAGTATGTGGAAAACCCTTTGAAAGGGATTAAAAACCATGGGAGTAAGGGGGAATGTCCCTCACTTTCTTGAGCTTTCTATTATGTAAAAATGAAGGCCTTTTTTTACAATGGTGATGTTCTTTCCTCAAGAATGCCTTTCTTCTCTACCTCACTTTCCTGCTCAAACTTTTTGGCCTTTTTCTCTTTGTTTCTCCCTAGGTTCTTGCCCTAATGGTTTTGCAACATGTTCCTCTTATAGTATGAGAAATGTTGCTAGGTACATAAGGACAGGTGTTAAACCATGATTCCTCCGTTTGAATCCCAATACAGCTATTGTACTATGTAATGGTTGGAGAAGAGAGACAACACGCCAATGTCAGGGTAATGGAACTGAGGGCGGCTTTGCTACTACGTGGGGGGAAAACCTTGGACAAGGAAAGGGACATCAGAGATGCTAGGAGTGATACACGTGTCTTTAATAGTGGTCCAGCATGAGCTCAACCAATAAGGGGTGTTCTATAGCATTTGACCATAGGGGGTTCATTATCTCCCTTTTGCACAAGTGCTGGCTGTCCATGTCAGGTGAAAATCTCACTTTTCCCCAAGATGGTCACGCCATTGGCACGGACCAAAGATCCTCTCCTTCAGCTAGCATTCCCTTTCCTTTGCTCACAGTTGCACCATGTGTAAGGTTCGGATCCAGCCACGTCAGCACTCTCATGTGCCTTGGCTGGTGTAATGTACACTTGGTTATAGTGATCTTGTGAAGGAAAATGTTATTAATATTCGTAATATGCTATCTTTTAGTTTTTTTTTTGTATGAATATTATTCAAATGTCTTGTAGATGCTACTATATAGGTTGTATGAATATTGATATTTGTAAAAACCAATACAAAAATTAATTACAGTTAGTAAATAGCACCAAATTCTTACCAATAAGAAGGAAGCATTTGCTTTATTAAAAAAAATGACCTGCTCATAGTATGGGTTATAATAAACTAACTAATTGTCTTGATGAACGATCTGGTATGAATTGGTTAGATCTCTTCCACACACATATAATCATATTTCTAACAACAAAAATAGAAATAACAAATAGTAACACAAAAATTTTACTACAAAAGAAAATTAATTAAATCTAATAATTGGAAAGAAAATATGAGTATACAAATTTAATAATTCTTAAATAAATAAATAAAAAATTCGTAATTATTGTTTGATCGAGTGATTCGAAATCCCAAGGGTTGTGTATGCCCATGAACTCCTTGGAAAAATAATAAAAAAACAAAATGAATAATAAAAATAAAAAAGGAGGGAATTTATTTTTTAAAGTGACGAGGGACTAAATTTGAGAGAAAAAAAAAAAAAAGAAATAACCCTAAGAAATGATAGATACTTGGACATTCAAAATATTAATAATAATAAATAAATAAATAAACAAAAAGAAGTCATGAATCTCACCTTATTATTTATAGTGACCAAAAAAATCTAAAGATGAGAGTCGTAGTATAATAAAACTGTTACCCATAATCATTCCTATATCTATCAAACAAACAAAATTTCAACCACCGTAAAATTCAACAAACAAAAAACAAAGAAGTTGATAAGAAGCTGCTTCTATTTAAAAAAAAAAAAAAAAGTTTTGAAGAAGTTGATATAAACAAAAAGAAGAAGGAATTTATTTAAAATCAAATACCATAAAAATCAAGTTGTTAAGGTTAATTACATATATATGTGTGTGTGTGTGTGTGTGTGTGTGTGTGTGTGTGTAAGGACAAAGGCCCAAAATCATGTAATAGGCCTTGGGCCCCATCCAAGACGATTAGCAATGTCCGAGGAGAGGAAGTGGATGCCAAAAGGATTTCCAACCCAGCTCTCATGGATAGGGGGGCGTTTGAAGGACGGTCCAAGGAGGAATGCCTCCTCGGACGTGATGAGTATGGCTCAAATATGCACTCTGTCTACCAAAAGGACCCACCCCAACAAACATTAGCAATAGAGATGCGTCCCACAGACTTGTATGAAAGAAGGAAACGGAAGATATCCAAGGAGAGGCTGTTGCTGCCGCATTAAATGCATTGCAGCTACTTTTCTGGCCGCATTAATGTGGAGAGGACCTATGAATAGTGCTGCATTGGCCACCACAACTCACAGAAGGCTGAAAGGGGGTGTCCGATGGGACAAGCACTCAAGTAAGGATCCAGATGATCAACAAGTGTAAGGTCACGATGGCTTCAAGAAGGCTATATAAGAAATGGAGTCCCTATGAGGAAAGGGGACGGAAAAAGAGGGAAAGAAGAGAGGAGCAGTACAAACAACCGTAACCTTCGAATAGGGACTGACATATATTCATCTTATTTCCTCGGACTAAGGATCTATGGATACTAATGTGTTTTACTTGTGTTCAACTATTATATAGCCCAATATTAACCACTGTCCAATTCGCTAAGACCTAGTTCCACAACCGATTCTTTACAAATTCATTATTTCTGGGCTCCTTGGACCAAGACCACATATCTTTTGGGCTTGGGCCACCAATTGTGACCCTACAATTAGCGCCATCTGTGGGAAGAACTTGTGTCTCAGCAAGTGCAATGGTTAAATATGGAAGGATCAGGTCCGCGCCGAACGGAGCTCACAGATTCCTAATGGCAGGACAACTTTCTTAACCTCGAACGGGAAAGAGATCAAGACAAGCGACGAGAGGGTAGTGTACATACCTCCCATACGAGTAGAAGCCGTTCAAAGGGGAAAGGTCATGCATCCTAAAAGCGGGACGATAACAGAGCTCTACAGTAAGAAATTGATGATCTGAAGAGGAAGTTGCATCGAGCGCAACAAAGGCATCCCTCCTCCAGCCCGGACACCAGCCTCCATAAATTCCTTTAAGCAGCTAACCCAGGCCTTTGGCTCTCGCTTCATCACGAGCAGCAGGGTTCCTCGACCCTTGGATTCCCTTCTGTCCTTATTCATGCGAGACGGGGAGATCCTAAAGGCCTACTCGGATAGGTATTGGGAGATGTATAATGAGATAAAGGGAAATTATGATGATGTTGCCATCAGTACCTTCAAGAGAGGCATGCCGACCGAGCACGGTTTAAGGAAATCCCTGACAGGGAAACCAGTCACTAGCCTGCGCTAGCTCATGGACCGAATCGACAAGTACAAGAGGGTCGAAGAGGACCAATAGGTGGGTAAGGGTAAAGCAAAGATTGTCCCTTAGGAGAGGAGGGACTTCAGGTCGGACCGATTTAGCAACAACAACGGACTAAGAAGAGACTACATGGAGCAACCTGGATCCATCGGTGTGCAGACAGTCCACGCTGTGTTCCGGGATCCATTACATCAGATTTTGGAGAAAATCAGGAACGAACCATTCTTCAAATGGCCAAATAAGATGGCAGGCGACCCTACAAAATGCAACCAGAACCTATACTGTCAATACCACCAAGAACCGAGGCACACCACCGAAGACTGCAGAAACCTGAAAAACCACTTGAACCAGCTGGTCCGAGAGGGAAAATTAAATCACCTCTTGCATCATTCCAGTGGCCAACAAGAACAGATGAATGTTGAGACATGGTGGGACACCTTGAGACCGCCTATAGGCACGATAAATGTCATTCTCGCCGCTCCAGGAAGGACCGGTTCTCATCCTTCCAGAGTAATGTCGGTAGCCCGACTTCCCGCTGAGGTTGACAACCGAAACTGTAAGAAGGCTAAGTGGATGGCCTCACCCATGCTGGGATTCTTGGATGAGGATAAGGTCGGAACTATCCAACCCCACGATGATGCTTTAGTCGTCACGCTCAGGATTGGGGGATATGATGTGAAGAGAGTGTTAGTCGATTAGGGCAGCGCTGTAGAAGTGATGTACCCCGGCCTATGCAAGGGGCTGAATCTAAAACCCGTAAACTTGATGGCGTACAACTCCCCTTTGGTAAGCTTCGAAGGGAAAACCGTTACTCTGAAAGGTCATATTAGACTGCCCATACAAACAGACTTGGACATAGTGGAGGTGGACTTCATAGTGGTGGACGCATATTTGCCCTACACAACGATTGTAGCTAGACCTTGGCTTCATGCCCTAGGGGCTGTTTCCTCTACCTTGCACCAAAAGGTGAAGTACCCGTCAGAGGGTCGGGTCAAGAAAGTTGTAAGAGATTAAGCCATGGCTCGACAATGCATGGTGTCCACCATCTCACGACTGCCGAGTGCCGAGCCCTCAACCTCTACTGAGAACGGCTTATAGCAATTAACAACCTCGGCCATGATTGGTGGGGGATCAGCCGAAGAGGAAAATTGTGAGGATTTGGAAAAAGTTCTTGTGGGCATTGATCCAGAAAGATTCTTTCAAGTCGGCTTGGAACTACCTCCCCAAGAGAAAGAAATGCTAATTGATTTTCTCAGTGAAAATGTGGACATGTTTGCATGGGACGCTTACGAGGCCCTAAGGGTCGATCCAGACTTCATATGCCACCACCTTAACGTTAATCCGTCCATTGCGCCCAAGAAGTAACCCCCTCGGCGCCCGTCGAAAGAGCATGCTGATGCGGTCAAGGAAGAGGTGATGAAACTTAAGAAAGCAGGGGCTATCAAAGAAGTTTTCTACCCTAAGTGGCTAGCCAATACTGTCGTGGTGAAGAAGAAGAGCGGAAAATGGCGAGTCTGTGTAGACTTCACGGACCTGAATAAGGCCTGCCCAAAAGACCCCTTCCCTATGCCTCGGATAGACCGGTTGGTGGACGCAATCGTGGGACATCCTCAAATGAGCTTCTTAGATGCCTTTCAGGGATACCATCAGATACCCCTGGCTATAGACGACCAAGAAAAGACAGCTTTTGTCAACCCCATCGGAAACTACCACTACAAAGTGATGCCTTTCGGTTTGAAGAACGCCGATTCCACCTACCAGAGGATGATGACCAGGATGTTTGAGTTGCAAATGGGTAAGAACATTGAATTCTACATAGATGACATGGTAGTAAAGAGTAAATTGGTGTCCGAACATGTGAGAGACCTCGGCGGCATCTTTGAAATCCAGAGAAGACACAGGCTGCGCCTCAACGCGTCTAAGTGTTCATTCGGGGTGGGATCAGGAAAGTTCCTGGACTATATGGTGACCCACAGAGGTATTGAAGTTAGCCCCGACCAAATTAGAGCTATCCACAGCATGCAACCTCCTCAAAATCCCAAGGAGGTCCAAAAGCTAACCGGCATGATTACCGTTTTGAACCGTTTTATTTCTCGTTCAGTGGATAGGTGTAGACCTTTCTTTCTCTTGTTAAACAAGTGGAAAGGGTTCGAATGGACTGAAAAATGCACCTTGGCCTTCCAACAGCTCAAAGAGTATCTGTCTCGGCCACCAATCATGTCTAGCCCCGAAGCCGATGAAGTTTTGTTTGCCTACATCACCGTGGCCCCTCATGCAGTAAGCTTGGTGCTGATACGAATGGACAATAGCATACAACGGGTCTGTCTATTACGTGAGCAAGTCATTGCACGAGGCTGAGATTCACTACCTTCCCCTAGAAAAGGCCATCCTGGTGGTTATTCAAGCCATACGAAAGCTCCCCCATTATTTCCAGGCACACACAGTCGTTGTTTTAACCCAACTTCCGCTCAGGTCTATACTCCGGAGCGCTGATTACACGGGGAGAATTGCTAAATGGGGGACCATTTTGGGCACCTTCGACATCAAGTACATGCCTCGCACCGCCGTAAAAGGCCAAATCCTTGCGAATCTGGTAACTGAATTTGCTAAACCCTCACCAGAAGAAGAGGGAGGAATGCGAAGCATGGATGAAAAATTGGTTGGAGCAATCTCTCTGCAAGGGCCCACCTGTTGGAAAGCGTACGACGATGGCGCAGCAAATCAAAAGGGCTCTGGGTGGGACTAGTCCTGATTTCCCCCGAGGGGATTACCATCGAAAAATCGCTGAGACTAGGCTTCTCGGCCACGAATAACGAGGCAGAATATGAAGCCCTGCTGGAAGGAATGGCCATGGTCGAGAAATTGGGCGGGAAATCCATAAACATGTTCTTGGACTCAAGACTTATTGTGGGTCAAGTAAATGGTGAATTAGAGGCAAGGGATGAAAGAATGCAAGAGTAACTAGACCAAGCTAAACACCTACGGTCATGTTTTGATCCTTTTAGCCTACTGCACATATCCAAAAGTAGAAACACCCATGCCGATTCTCTGGTCACATTGGCCACCTCCTTGGCTCAATGTTTACCTCGGGTTATACTTGTGGAAGATCTACACAGGCCTTCGGTGGTGAAGACAGAGGTGATCCATGTCCACGGCGTCAGAGTGGGGCCTAGCTGGATGGACCCTTTAATACTATTTCTAAAAGAGGATGCCTTACCCAAAGAGAAGAGCGAAGCCAACAAGATTAGAAGAAAGGCTTCTCAATTCTGGCTATCCGAGGACCTGAAACTGTATAAACGCTCATTTTCAGGACCATACTTGCTCTATGTGCACCCTGACGCCACAGAACTTATCTTGGAAGAGTTGCATGAAGGAATTTGCGGAAGCCATACAGGGGGCAGGTCCTTATCCCATAGAGTCATAACCTAAGGATACTGGTGGCCAAACATGCAGAAAGAGACACACGAATTTGTGAAGAAGTGCGACCAATGCTAGAGGTTTGCCCCAAATATACATCAATCGGAGGGGATTCTCAATCCACTGTCCAGCCCTTAGCCGTTTGCTCAGTGGGGCTTGGATATCGTCGGGCCATTTCCTAAAGCTGTAGGGAACAAGAGATATCTGCTCGTCGGCACTGATTACTTCACCAAATGGGTTGAGGCTGAACTAGTAGCAAATATCAGAGATGTGGATGCCAAGAAACTGGAGAAACATTGTCACCAGGTTCGGAGTCCCTCATACCCTAATCTCGGACAACGGTCTTCAGTTCAATAGTAAGGCCTTCAGAAGGTACTACAACGAGTTGGGAATTGCGAATAGATACTCCACACTGGCTTACCCCCAAGGGAATGGGCAGGCCGAAGCCATTAACAAGGTCATAGTAAACGGGCTGAAGAAGTGGTTAGACGATGGGAAGAGAAGATGGGTGGAAGAGCTACCACATGTCTGGTGGACGTATCAAACCACACCCCCCAGATCAACGAGGGAGACCCCCTTTTTGATGACCTATGGGGCCGAGGCTGTCATTCCGCTAGAAACAAACTTTCCGACACTGAAAACCAGCTCATTCTGTCCTAATGGCAACAATGAATTGCTGGAAAAGAGTTTAGACCTTATCGAGGAAAGAAGGGAAAGGGCAACGGTCTAGCTCGCCTACTACCAACACAAGCTTAAGTAAGGTTATGACGCCAAGGTAAAGCTAAGGCTATTAGCATCTGGGGACTTGGTATTAAGAAAAGTTCTGGGCACTGCAAAAAATCCCGCATGGAGAAAACTCTGACCAAATTGGGAAGAGCCATATCGTATCACTTCAGTGGCCGGCATAAGGGCATACTTTTTAGAAGATTTGGATGAGTGTGTAGTACCACACCCCTGGAATGTAAACAACATGTAAAGGTACTATTATTAATGAAAGTTCCTAGTCTTGATATACCCTTCTATTGTGAAAAGCCTCTGTGTTACTTATCTTGCATTTTTATACAAGTATTAAACAGAACCCAAGTCCCGCGTGGCTCCTCGGACCACGAGCTTAGGGGAAATTAATCACTTCGCATTTTTACCCAAGTATTAAATAGAACCAAAGTCCCGCGTGGCTCTTCGGACCACAGGTTTGGGGGAAATTAATCACTTTGCATTTTTACCCAAGTATTAAACAGAACCCAAGTCCCGCGTGGCTCCTCAGACCACAGGCTTGGGGGAAATTAATCACTTCACATTTTTATCCAAGTATTAAAAAGAACCCAAGTCCCACGTGACTCCTCGGACCACAGGCTTGGAGGAAATTAATCACTTTGCATTTTTACCTAAGTATTAAACAGAACCCAAGTCTAGTGTGGCTCCTCGGACCACAGGCTTGGGGGAAATTATGTTGGAAATATGCATATATGCAGCGGAAAGTTAAACGGATCTACTTCATTCACAATCTATAACATGCACTATGTAAATTTAAGAATTCAAGTATAAGAGAGCGTACCTTGAAGCGGTGAATTTCAAAAACTAAGATCAAAGCACTTGGGAATACTTTTAATCTTCACTCCAATTCCACTAACGCCTAAGAAGTGTGGACTCTCAATTGGTTACAAAGGATGAATTTGAGAGTGACATACACTCACCTACACCATTTTACAATGATGTTTCTCATTCTCAAAATTCTGTACGTTTTTCCCTTTGTATCTAACCAATTATCTAATTGGGCTGACCTTTTAGGCCTTTCCAATTGGGCTTAAGTGTGTGGCTTGGAGTGGGACCAAAAGGGGCCAATAAGACACTAGCTCCAATGGGTTTTGGGCTTTTTTGTCAACTCTTGACAAGTCCAAAGTTACCATTAACTATAGTTAATACCACTATATAAATATAGTTGCACTCTAGGCCTTATCTATAAATTATATCCCAAGACTTTATTGTACATGCAATCCCTTCATAAAATATTCGTAGTAATACAAAGTCATTAATGTAGACTGTCACTTTGTAAATTACTACATCTTAATCCTTGAGTACCCGGTTTAATCCTTTTAAGTTATTCACCATATATTTATGAAATCCAATTTCATAAATATATACTTTAGTAATTTCTTACTAAAGTGGTTAGGCCTAACTCGCTGAATAACTAAACCCATTAAACTTATCTCAAGGGAATATTTTATATCTCCGTTAAGAGACTATGAATTCCATCTTGAGAATATATGTTTCATCAACACTAAATGTGGCTGCCCAATATAATGAGGTTTTGACCGTTACTTTAGATCTCACTCCTGATATATCAAAACAACCTACACTTCATGATTAAGTCCATTATTCTCTCAGGATTAAGAGTTCATGCAAATATAAGTCGTGAGATTTATTATTCAATTGACAGTCTTTACAAGAATAATAAATCTCACAGCGGTCCAGTTCAATATGTTTTAACTCTTAAACATATCAACATATCAACTAGAAGTCACCACTTCCATGATCAAGACAAATCATCTTAGTTGATACGTTATAGTCTTCGCAGATGAAACGCCCAATTTCATCACCGACTACGAACTAAATTCTGAATTTACAAAGAACTTATAATTTATATCTTCTGTGACTTTTCACATAAATCGCATACTATGCATCTCATGGACTATATGATAATGTCCAAATATTCATGTTACCATTATTTCAGATAATAATAAAACAAATTTATTAATTACAATATTAAGTCATACATCATGTCATACATAATGTCACACATAATATCATACATAGCATCATACAATAGGATTTAAGAGCACTAATCCTAACAAATTAATCACTTCGCATTTTTACCCAAGTATTAAACAGAACCCAAGTCCCACGTAACTCCTCGGATCACAAGTTTGGGGAAAATTAATCACTTCGCATTTTTACCCAAGTATTAAACAGAACCCAAATCCCGCGTGGCTCCTTGGACCACAGGCTTAGGGGCTTGGCGGAAATTAATCACTTCGCATTTTTATCCAAGTATTAAACAGAACCTAAGTCCCGCATGGCTCCTCGGACCACAGGCTTGGGGGAAATTAATCACTTTGCATTTTTACCCAAGTATTAAACAGAACCCAAGTCCCACGTAACTCCTCGGATCACAAGTTTGGGGGAAATTAATCACTTCACATTTTTACCCAAGTATTAAACAGAACCCAAGTCCCACGTGGCTCCTCGGACCTCAGGCTTAGGGGAAATTACTCACTTCACATTTTTACCCAAGTATTAAACAGAACCCAAGTCCCGCGTGACTCCTCGGACCATAGGCTTGGGGGAAATTAATCACTTTGCATTTTTACCCAAGTATTAAACAGAACCCAAGTCCCACGTGGCTCCTCGAACCACAGGCTTAGGGGAAATTAATCACTTCACATTTTTATCCAAGTATTAAACAGAACCCAAGTCCCGCGTGGCTTTTACAGGTTTGGCGGAAATTAATCACTCAGAAAAGCACAAAGCACTGGGGAAGAATCTTTTTCCCTTGCTCATACTTAGCTATAATGAATTACCATTAGAAATCTAGCAACACAGTCCAAATTCATTCATGATGACAATAAAGTTAAAGCAGTAAAATAAAGTCCAAAGAAGAAGAAATTATATCATTCATTAAACCCCAAAAGAAGTTATCTTACAAGCATTGGCAAAAGCCCAGGAAATGAAAGGCAGAACAAAACAATTACAAAAGAAAACCCTACGCTAAAATTCTAGGCTTTATCCTTGGTTGGGCTTTTCGCGATACCATCAGTCTCGGGATGATCAACTCCGGCTTTGGATTTAGATTCAGCATCCTTGGCCCACGAGACAACATCTTTGATTGTGAGGGCGTCCTCAGATGACTTGTCCTTGGCTGGTGGCTGTGCCTCCTCATCCGCCCCTTTCCCCTTTGGGACGACAGGATCAGGAATGGCGGTCGGGGCGAAAAGGAGCTTCTCAGGAGGATCTGAATCAGGAATCTCTCGAATATCCTCGGGGAAGAAGATATTCTCGATCCTCCTAAGCTCGGAGTCTGCAGGAACCCCCGCCCAGTCCATTGCTACTCCCCAGGACTCGGTGCAGTAGTCCCTGCAAACCACGGCCACCTCCTCGGTCAGCCTGGTCTCGGTATCCTTCACCCCACGCTCGTAAGAGGCTGCCACCGCAACCTCAACCGCCTCCCTAGCCACCCGAGCCGCCTCCTTCTCCTGTTACAGTTGCGCCTTAAGATCCAGGACCGCTTACTTCTCAGTGGCTAGGTTTATTTCTGTTTGGTGAAGCTGCTGGCACATGTCCTCGGCCTGCCTCGTTGTGGTCTTAAGGCCGGCCTCAGTACTGTCCCGGGCCTTAATAGCCTCTTTAATCTTCTCACTTAGGCTCTCTTTTTCCAGCCTGAGGACACCAACAGCTTTCTCAGTGGCGAGACAGGACTGAACCTCAACGTTCACCTCCTCTCGGGAATTCTTCACCCACTCCTCGGCCACGAAGATTTACTGGGTGACCTGCATAGAAGTAATGGAAGAATCATTAAAACGTAAATGACAAATAGATGAGCATAGAATAAGGAACCTGAACAAGGGAGAATCTTCGTTTTACCATAGCGAGATCCCTCTTCAATGACATGAAGAGGTTCGATTGCCTCGTAGTTCGGAGCCCGTCCATGTTGTGAGGCAAGAGGCTGCTGCAGGGCCTCTATGAGATACGACATCTGCCCCCGCTGGGACTCCCAAAGGGTCACGTCCCAAGGGATGGAAGTGCCATCCAATTCTAACTGGGGAGACCAGGTGCACTGCCCCCTTCTATGTGCAGCCTCATCTCGGCTGTCAATGCTTCGTCCTCTTGTCTTTAGGCTCTTTGCCTTTTTCTGCTGGTTGGCCTTTTGAGGGCCGACCTCCCCTTCCTCCAGTTCTTCGACTGGCCTTTTCCGCCTCAAGTTTGGAATGGGTTGTAGTGCGGGGTCGGTGGAAGGAGGAAGAGGAGGAGGAGGAGGAGGAAGGCTAGCAGGAACTTACTCCTTAGGGGCATCTTTGGAGGATTGCTCTTTGTTCCTGTTGGACATGAGGCCCCTCAGACCAAATCTTGGCTTTAGGTACATGCCTTCCTCTTCAATTTTTGGCTCGTGTCGATCCGAGCAACTACTAGTTTTGGAGAATGAGCCGCCGAGAAGTGATCAAGATCCGAGCCGGAATCTGAAAGCTCTACGGGCCTTGTTGATACCTCGCCCTTTTCGTGAAAGTGGAAATGATCGATTTCGGCTTCAAGGGACAAGTGCGTGGAATCAATTCCCTCCCCTGGAATGGCTACCTCCTGGGGAACGCGATGAGTGGGCAGTTGGGCTGGTGGGAAGTCTCTCCAAGCTAAGAAGCCCAGTTTAGAAACATCAATACAGGCTAATCGGGGACTCCCAACCCTTATCGCCTGGCCCACGTACATGAAGGCACGAGAAAGAAGCTCGTAGTCCAAAATGAGGTGAGCAGCCCGCAACTGCCTGTCCTCGCTCACAAAGCTCTCGGACCTCAAGAGGTAGTTGAGAGCTTGGACATTGACTAGACTGATCCTCGGGGTAGTGTGTACTTTGCCTACAAAACATCCAAAGGTAGGGTTACATCAATCCGAGAAAACAAGCAACCAAAACCAAGACCAAAACAAGTAAAGGGAAAGCTCAAAAGACTAAGATCCCCGCCGAGGGGCCTGATCCTAAAGTGTCCCACCTGGTGCTCCCGCCCTAACTGGGCAGCGAAGACCGTCATGCCATGCTCCGGAGACAATCAAATAATCGTCCTTCAAGCCTTTGTTGGACTTAGGAAGGCAAGATATCAGTCTCACCTCGTCGGACCTGGATTTTAGGTAATATGACTCGGAAAGGCAGTGGCACTCGTACAAGTGAACAACATCATGCCAAGAGAGGCCGAGGTTCATATGTTCATTCAAAGCGACTATGCACCCTAGAATCCGGAACATGTTAACAGCACACTGGTGGGGGGCCAACCTATGGCCGAACAAGTAATCCCTAGTTATCCTACCCATGGGAATCTTCATCCCCCCTTCTATGAAAGCGATCATATGAATGACGACCTGCCTCGTCTCTCTCTAGGTTAAGATTTGGTCTGAGGAGAAATACTCTAGGCCCACTCCTTGCGGGATATGGTACTTGGCCCTAAAGCCTTCCATACCGGCTGGAGAATCTACTAAGCTCTTAAACTTACCCATCCTATTAACCCTAAAGGGCACGGAGAAAGGTTTATAAATGAAAGAAGGCCAAGGAGAACAACAAAGAAGGGGAGTAAGGGAATATGGAGAGATAAAACTTACGGGAAATACGAGTTCTAAGTCTCTCAAGCTTTTAAAGGATCCGCTGGGAATCCTTACAAGAACGGCTATGGAACTCAGGGACTTAGAGTATTTCGCAAGAGAAAATGTTGAAGTGCTTTGGAACACTTGAATGTATTTTCTAAAAAAGGGAAAGTAATCTCCCTCAGGAGCCTTATATAGTGAGGAAAAATGAACGGGATTACTCCCGCCCAAAGTCTAGAGGGATATCTACTGTTGATTAAGCGCCCCACCGTTGGATGCAAGGGGACATAGAGCCGCCTAGTGCAATTAATGGCGCCTCGTGGACTACGAAACATCAGTAGCAATAATGAAGCACGTGAGACGGTACTCCCACACGCGTGAATCAAGGAATTGAGGTGACTTATCCATTAAATATCAAAATTCCCTTTTTTTCTCCTCAGATAAAAGAGAAAAACTGGAATTTTTAGGGGCTATTGTAGGGGCAAAGGCCCAAAATCATGTAATGGGCCTTGGGCTCCATCTAAGATGATTAGCAATGTCCGAGGAGAGGAAGTGGATGCCAAAAGGATTTCCAACCCAGCTCTCGTGGATAGGGGGCGTTTGAAGGACGGTCCGAGGAGGAATGCCTCCTTGGACGTGATGAGTATGGCTCAAATATGCACTCTGTATACCAGAAGGACCCACCCCAACAGACATTAGCAGTAGAGATGCGTCCCACAGACCCGTAGGAAAGAAGGAAACAGAAAATATCCAAGGAGAGGCTACTGTTGCCGCATTAAATGCATTGCAACTACTTTTCTGGCCGCATTAATGTGGAGAGGACCTGTGAATAGTGTTGCCTTGGCCACCACAACTCACAAAAGGCTGAAAAGGGGTGTACAATGAGATAAGCATTCAAGTAAGGATCCAAATGATCAACAAGTGTAAGGTCATGATGGTTTCAAAAAGGCTATATAAGAAAGGGAGTCCCCATGAGGAAAGGGGACGAAAAAAGGGAGAGAGAAGAGAGGAGCAGTACAAACAACCGTAACCTTCGAACAGGGACCGGCATATATTCATCTTATCTCCTCGAACTGAGGATCTATGGATACTAACGTGTTTTACTTGTGTTCAACTGTTGTATAGTCCAATATTAACCACTATCCAATTCGCTAAGACCTAGTTCTACAGCTCATTCTCTACAAATTCATTGTTTCTGGGCTCCTTAGACCAAGACCTCATACCTTTTGGGCTTGGGCCACGAATTGTGACCCTACAATATATATTGTCTGTTATACCGTAAAAATAAAGTTGTTAATGTTATTAGCTTTTTTTTAATCCAAAAATTTGATATTTATCCCAAAAAAAAATTTCAACCTATTTTTTTAAGGCTTTGTTGATAATTATATTTAGATAGATTCAACTGTAGGTTGTAGTTTTTTGGCACCAACTAACTAAATTTAATCTCTTTTTAAAATTTATAGGTTACATGTTTTGTTAAAACACTAATTGTTATTTTTTCTAAAGAAATTGATAAAGAACAAATAAATTGTTGTTTTTATTTAAAAATTGTTGCAATTTGGTGCAACTACTTGGCGCAACAACGATTTCTAAGCCTTTCTACAATTTAGTGCAATCACTTGGCACAATCATAGCTTCTAAACCTAGCTTTTACCATATAGTATACTAGCACGTGGCTAGTATAATATAATTAGATATGATATGATATGGATCAACAATAATTTATGAAATTTGAGCGTGCGATGAGACTTTTTTTTTTTTTTTTTTTTTTTTTGTGGGTCTAGTGTCATAATTTCCCTTTAAAAAAAAAAATTGGATAAGTTTGTTTTGAAGACATGATTAGTAGGAAAGTGTCCTACTTTGTAGGCATTTTAAGTGGAGTTGGAGATATATTTTTACTAAGTTATCCTCAAGTTTTGTCCCTATTAAGTGTAAAGTTTAAAGGTATTTCTGAACCACATAAAAATTCAATTCAAAAAAATCAATATTGCTTCTTTTTTTTTTTTTTTTTTTTTTAGAGAGAAAAAGAAGAAGAATTTTGTTATTAATAGTATATATAATATGATATAATTTTGGATTCAACAACCGTGAAGATAAATATCATGGCTAATTGCCACTTGTACAGTTAGTCCAAATACGTAACTCGATCCAAAATGCCAGCAAATTAATAACTTGTTTATTCAAATTTGACCCTATATGCAGTAGTACTTATAATTTAAGTACAATTTAAAGATAGATTCATAGGCTGTCACAGAGTTCTTTACGTTGGACTTGGATGACTAATATATTTAAATAAGTCTAATTGACTTCATTAATATGCCGACTTTTCTATCTGATAAATAGGCACCAAAGAAGCACTTGTGTATTACATTGTCCAGAAAGTGATACATCTCATTTTCTCTCTCTGCCGCTCATCTATCAATTTTGTTTTTTTGGCTTTGTTAATACTTCCCATCTCTCAAACGCCCTTGACCCAGCTCTTGAAGCAGACCATTTTTATTTTTTTATTAAAAAACAAATTTATCCAAAAAAAAGCTCAATATTAATTGCGCACTTTAAAAGAGGAATAAACTCATCTCATAAACGCCTTGTCATTGAAAACCATTCAGAAATTAAATCATTGAGTTTCATTGTTTTGTTTAAACATTATGTTATTGAATTTCAACTACATAAACATATAAAATCTAAGGCAACATGGCTTCGTGCCTATCTTCTTTTGGTGTTTCAATAAAACCATCTATCAGGCACAAATACAATACTCGTCAAGGCGTGCAAGCAAGAGCTCAGAGCTTTAGTGATGAAGGAAACTCTCTCATTTGCCAATCTTTTTCATTTTGGACACTGCTGAAAAGTGATTTGAAAAGCTGGCACAAATTTCATTATTGCCTTTTCTTTTTTTCCTTACAAGTAATATTTAGCCCACGTTGATGTTATTTCATTTAATTTGTTTGGTACAGGGAGATCGAGAAATATTGTAGATTCAAATTTGAATGTTCTTAGAGAGAAGATAGAAGTGGTTAAGATGAAGGAGAGGTTGGAGAGGTGTTGTAAATGTGAAAATGGATGGAATTATGTGGCTGGTTATGATTATAAACTCAAGAGAGAGAAAGATATGTGGAAGTTCTTTGAGCTTGTAGGTTTGGTTTCTGGGACTCTTGGTTTCACCTGTCTTAGTGGTACAGTCTGTCTCTTCCTTGTTTCCTTCTTTCTTCGTTTGATACAATGAGTTGGATGTTGTACAAAATGTAAATGAATCTCTCTTTCTGTTCTAGAAAAAAAAGTCTCTCTCTCATTGTATATTTCTTAGGTTTGTGATACCATATTATTATTGGAACTTTCAAGATTTAGGGCTTTGTTGAGTTGTGGTTTACAGTGTTATAGCACAAGCTATCACCTGTCCGTTTTACAATGACAATGGATTCACCATTGGACTAAAATGTCAACGATAGCACTAGCTAGTATCCATATTGGGCTTTACACCATGTGTTTTTCATTTTTCTTTTTTCCCTTTTCTTTTCTTTTTTCATCATCTAAAGCAAAATTCACTTTGTGCAACGCAGTAATAGTATTTCTATCGGTTGTATGATGCAAAGCATGCTAACATGAAATAGTGATAATTTTCTCTATCACCGTACGATATTTTTTTTCTTTCATGTTTAACGAGAATTTTTTTTTTTTTTTAATCTACAGCCAATTGTAAATTCTTATTCTGTAACGTAGAGACAATACCAAAACCTAATGTGTAGAAAGTTTCTAAGGCATATCCACCAACTGTGTCTAATTTATCCTAGGCATATCCACCAATTTTAACAAGATCTGAGTTTGAAGCTCAAACTCTAATTTGATTTCTTTTTTCAATACCTCAACGGTGGTCTTCATTGAACACTTTTTTACAAAAGCATCAATTTGGTATTTTGTATGTTTTTAACAATTCAGTTGGTTTCTTTGCTCTAATACCATCTAATACCATGTTGATAGGAAAAAAAATCACAAAACATTACCCATATTATTGGCATGTTAAATATATTTCATGCAACATATGACCACAATAATATTGTGAAGATTTTCATATCTTTCTGCTTTCATTTTTTTTTTTTTTTTTAAAAAGATTTTTCATAGGTGTATATATATTGTTTTCATGATATCTTGCTCGTTTTAAATTTGATTTGGGCCCATGAGCAGTCATTTTAAAAGGAATTCAATTCTCTAAAATGTGAGCTTGAATTTATCTTGATCAAATGATCAGATAAGTCAAATTTGAGAAAAATGTTTCAAAATATGGATTTTGATATAAATGAAGAAATTTGGTAGTTGGGGTGAAATTTTGAGCTTGTTTAACCATCGGTCAACTAGGCCCAAGTTTGGTCAACAAAGGTGAATTTGGTCATTTTAACTGTTGAACTAAAAATTTGACTGATCCTACATCCAATCGGAACAAATTAGGTTAAAGTAACATTGTCATTGTCCCAATGTGAAAAGATATAATTTTTGGCATTTTAATAGTAAAATTGGGATTTTTACACATGAAATGTCATTGTCCCAATGTGAAAAGATATAATTTTTGGCATTTTAATAGTAAAATTGGGATTTTTACACATGAAATGAGGTCGGACAAAATACGGTATTAATAGTTGGCCTTTCTTTGTCTAATATTTATTAGTCCAATAAATATTGGACAAAGTACTAAATATTGTATTTGTCCCCTTGATTTTTGTGATTTCTTTATTCTTGATTTATAAATTCTAGGTCTCAATTTTCCATATGATCACCTTCATTTTCAAGAGCTATGCATATTGCCACTGAGCTAGACAAGCTATCTTATTAAGTCTCAATTTTCCATATGATCACCTTCATTTTCAAGAGCTATGCATATTGCCACTGAACTAGACAAGCTATCTTGGAACATATGGATGAACATATTAATAGTTGCCCCTTCTTTGTCTAATGAACATATTAACAGTTGTCCCTTCTTTGTCTTATATTTATTGGGTCAATAAATTTTGGACAAAGTACTAAGAGGGTGTTTGGTACACCATTTCAAATAACAATTTTCACTTTTTAAACAATATTACACATATTTCTACACACTTTTTCACCCACACGTAGTTCCACACATGTTTTCAAACGACAAGACACATGTTTTTAAGTGCATATACCAACCCACACGTATTTCCACACATGTTTTCAAACGACAAAACACATGTTTTTAAGTGCATATACCAAACACCCCCTAATTATTGCATTTGTCCTCTTGATTTTTGTGTGTGTGTGTGTGTGTTTTTTTTTTTTTTTTTTTGGTTTTTGTTTCATAAATTCTAAATCTCAATTTTCCATATGATCACCTTCATTTTCAAGAGCCATGCATATCTTGGAACATATGGATGAGCAAAGGGTCGTTGTTTTCATATTGCATTATCTTTCAGAATACATATGGAGGTCAAGTTTGAGGTTACAAGTACCATTGCACTTCTCAAACTCAGACACTTTGAACTTATGGGGAAGTACGGGTGAGAAAGGCTCATTGTTTGCATATTGCGCCATCTTTCAAAATACGTATAGAGGTGGAGCTCGGTTTCATTGGTACCTTTGTATTTCTCAAATTGAGGAACTTTGAACTTGAACCTCAATGTGTTGGAACCATGATAGGGTGGTGAAATCTGTGTCACCAAAAGAGTTGTATCCTTGAATGGAACAAATATTTTCTTCTAAGCTCTCAATTTTCATGTTTTGCCATAATTATTTTGTGAAGAATTATTAATTTCTCCTAATACCCAAATGATGGTCTTTGTTGAGCACTATTTTTGCGAATCCATCAATTTGGTATTTGTATGTTTTTAAAAACTTTTAGGTGTCAATTGAATTGATTTCTTTGTACTAATACCACATTAATCATGCCAAAAGAAATACTTTACCCTTGGATGGAATATATCTTTTCTTCTAAGATCTCAGTTTTTGTGATTTGCCATAGTAATTTTTTTTTTTTTTTTTTTTTTTTTGGCTGGGTAATTTGTTATTAAGGGGGATCGAACCCCCGAGCTTAACAAGGCTACAAGGCCCGGGTACCACTTAGGCACAAGGCCCGGTGGTTATTTGCCATAGTAATTGTAATTTGTGAAGAATTATTAGTTTTCTCTTATATCTCAATTGTGGTTTTTGATGAGCACATTTTTGTAGAGCCATCAATTTGGTATTTGTACGTTTTTAACAACTTCTAGGTGTCAATTGAATTGGTTTCTTTGTAGTAGTACTAATACCACATTGATCATGCCAAAATCATGAAACATTACCCATGTTATTGACATTTTAAATGTCTTTTATACAAAATATTGTCACTATGACGATGTAAAGATTTTATATCCTCAACTTTCATATTGAAAAAACAATATTTTTCATATGTGCATGAACATTGTTTCATATAAAACAAAAGATTTTAAAAACTTGTAGTTAGTAATGCCCATGGTATTGACTTTGTGTCATATTGTTGGCCTTGGTCAGTAACAGACTCTAGGAATTTTTTCTAAGATAGTCACTAAGAAACTTAAGTTATACAAAATCCAATAATAATAAAAACTTGGATATATCAATATCACAAAAAATAAAAATAAAAAAACTCAAATACATGAAGTTGTACAATTTCTTATACTAATAAAATGAAAAAGCCAAACAGGACTAATGAGAGATAAAATAAGAAATGAGAATACTGAGATTAGAGTAATAAAGTAAAAAAGAGCCTGAAATAGATAGAGAAGCAAAGAGAGAGAGAGAGAGATAATACCTCCTTCAATGAGTCGAATGCCACAATATCTCTCTTGGTACCATTTTTTAGAAAAAATGAAATTAAAGATATTTTAATGGACCAAGTTGATCAACGAATTATAAATTTGAATAAAAATTTTTATTTTTGTTTTTGAATGAAATTTATGTTGAATAATTTGTTCATTTGTTGTTGTTGTTTGGCCTAATCTTTTTTTTGTTTGGGCTATTTTTGCTATTATCTGAGCTAATTTTTATTGTTGTTATGTGAGCTTTTTATTTTTATTTTTGTTTAAGGGGTTAAGGATTATATTTGGGAGTGAAGATTTTGTTGCAGTAATGCTACTACACTCACAACATTTAATTACAAATTCAGGGTAACAAGTTGTTATTGGTAGGTAAAAATGTGAGGTTAGTAATACATCCAAATTAAAACTAATAACAACTTACCACCGAAAATTTGTTGTGAAAATTATGAATGTAACACTATCCTTATTTTTATTGAACCCAAATTCTTGATATTCTCAAGTCAGGGCATTCATTATTTTTCTTACGGTAGACAAAACAAGTTAATTTATAGATTATAATATTTTCTTTGCAAGTAAAATATTTATTTTTCCCCAAGTTAGGGTGATTATAGGAAAACCCAAACCATAATGTAGAGTCGGTCATAGGCCATGGTGACGTCTTTGATGGGTTGGGGTGCTATATATAGTAGCAGTGGGTGGTGATAGTACCATGGTGGTGATGGTGATAATTTGTAGTGGAGGCAAGGGTGGAACTACATTGGCTCCCTCCTCCCAAAAATATAAGATATTTAATTCTAGTATATATATTAGTTAAAATTTTTAAAGGATTCATATAAAAGAATTAGGTGTTGCCCCTCTTAAAAAAAAAAAAAAAAAAAAAAAAAAGCTCTTAAATAATGGATATATATATATATATATATATATAAAGCTAAGAGAAAATCCAATTAGAATTTAAGTTAGAATTCAATTAGAGTTTAATCTTGCGTCACGTATTCTATCAAATTTAAGTTTTTTAATTTTTGTACCAAATGAGTTTATATAGTGTAGAGAACGAGGAGTCCAATATAAATAAATCATAAAAAACCTAATCATATAACTAAAAACAATTCAAATTTATAAGTCATTTATATAATATACTATGACTATATACGGTCCATTACTAGCTAGGTTATATATATATATATATATATATATTAAACTACAATTTAGAGAAAATTCAATTATAATCAAAATTGGATTTTTCTTTTGTTAACTTTCCATACAAATTAAATTGTTTAGATTTTTGTTGTTATTTTTTCTCTGAACTAATGAGCATATTTTTTTATACAATTTTTATTCAGATATTTGTATATGAAGATATTGAACGTAACGAACTGTAATTGAGTTGAACGATCTCATACACCTATCCTCATTCAATTTAAGAGATATTATTTGACCAATTTATTATTTTATTTTGTGTTGTATTTAGTAGAATTTCATAAACAATAATTGTAAATTGATATTGTATATGTAGATCCGATAGTGATTTTCAAAATTATATACATAATAGTAATGTAGTGAGAAACTTAGTGTAACCAATATCATAAAAATCCATTCTAAAAAAAAAAAAATATCATGAAAATTGCAAGAAAAAAACTATTTTAGTTTTTCCAAATGTACTGGTCAAACTTTGTCCTATATGTTTAATAACTCAAACTAATATTAATAGCACCATTACAGTTCATTATTCCCGTGTGTAAGCATGGGTTACATACTAGTACATCAATAATTATAGAAATAATGTATTTTCTTTTTCTCAATTTCAATTTTTGTATTATTATTTAATTTGTTTCTCAACAATTCTCCTAAAGTTGTGGATCATTCATGATTTTAAAGACTTCATTGGTTTAGTTGGAAGTTTTTTATTCACTTTGGCAAACAACTTAATAATTTATATTTCAAATAATTTTAAGAATTCACCATGAAGATAATAATAGAAGAATTCTATTCTATGTTTCTGGTACATATCTAATATTAAACTAGATAAACCTAATCTCAAACCCCACACCCCCAAGGAAAATTCCTAGTTCTGCCTCTAAGTGGAGGTGGCAAGAACAAGAGTAATGGCGATGGTGCTAATTATAAGGGGATGGGGGGATCAGAGTACAATTTTGGTTAGGGATGGAGCCATGAAATGATCTCAAGGTCGAATTTGAACTTGGGTTTTGTATGATAGAAAATGTCGAGTTGAAGAAAAAAAAAAAAAACCCTCTCTTGTTAACTCAAACAACACAAAACAATATTAAACATTCCTGAATTACAACTTTTAGTAAAATACCATCTCATCAAAATCTCTGATCCATATTCCATACGCAGTATAAGCAGAATATATCATCTCTAGCAGTAATCGAGTTTTAATGTCTTAAAACAGCTGTCTTCAAAGCTTGAAACAATCACGGCGTTTTGTACATTTGCGTCACAGTTATTCTATATAAGAATTTTATATTGAAACAGGTTATGACTCATTGTTAGAAATACTGAATAATTGTATTGTATTTCTCAAAAATGAAAGAATATACATGAGTGCCTTTATATAGGAGGCATATGAGTGCAGTACAAGTAAGAGTGTAGTATAATAATGTGTGCTATACAAGTAATCTAGTTGGGTCTAAAGCCCACAACACTATACACATTAACAGCCCCCTTCAAACTCAAGGTGGATGTGAGACCAACTTGAGGTTGTCAACCAAAGTACGAAGGCGTCCTCTAGGATGTAACTTGGTGAAAATACCTGCAAGTTGATCTTTAGAGGAGACTGAGATCAACTTGAGAGCACCATGAACAAGATGATAACGGATAAAATGACAATCAATCTCGATGTGTTTAGTCTGTTCATGGAAGACATCATTGTGAGCAATATGAATGGCACTCTAGTTATCACAATAAAGAGGAGTAGCAGAGGATGTAGACACACTTAAGTCTTTGAGAAGCCATCGTAGCTAAAGAAGCTCAGATGTGGTATCAGCAAAGGCACGATATTCTGCTTCAGTACTGGAGCGGGCCACATGAATTTGTTTCTTACTTCGCCAAGAAATCAGAGAAGAACTAAGAAGAAAGCAATAACCAGTGGTGGACCTGCGATTAGTAGGATCTCCTGCCCAATCAGCATCAGAAAATGCACAGAGAACAAAAGGAGACTGAGCAGAGTAGAAAAGACCATGGAAGATAGTGCTCTTTAAGTATCAAAGAATGCGCAGAACAGCAGCATAGTGAGTCGATCGTGGAGCAGACAGATACTGGCTCACCTGATGAACAGCATAAGAAATGTCTGGACAAGTGACAGTGAGATAAACTAGGCTGCCAACCAAGCGTTTATAAAGAGAGGGATTAGACAATGGTTTCCCTCCTGAGGGAGTCAGATGCGCATTAAGCTCAACTGGAGTGTCAACTATCTTGCTATCAGTGAGTCCAGCTCGAGACAAGAGTTCAGAGGCATACTTGGCTTGAGTAATATAAAATTCATCTGTAGAATGAGTGATTTCAAGACCCAAGAAGTAACTGAGATGTCTAAGATCTTTCATCTCAAACTGCTAACTGAGAAAATCATTGAGTTCTTGAATGCCATTGAGGTCATCACCAGTTATGATCATATCATCCACATATAGGAGAAGTAAAATAGTGTCTTTGTCAGTGCGACGAAGAAATAAGGCAGAATTATAATGACTGGCCATGTAACCCAAGCGTAGAGCTGAATTTGGCAAACCAAACTCGTAGAGCTTGTTTAAGACCATTAAGTGCACGTCGAAGGTGACAAACCTTGTTAGAGTCAACAGAGAGACCAAGAGGAGGTTGCATATAAAATTCTTCACTTAAATCCCCATTAAGGAATGCATTTTTTACATCCATCTGAAAAATGTCCCATTTACTGGCAGCAACAACATCTAAGAGGGCACAAACAGATGAGATACGAGCAACCAGAGCAAAGGTCTCTTCATAATCAATCCCATACTTTTGTGTAAAACCTTTTGCAACGAGACGAGCTTTGTAGCGCTCAATGGACCCATCAGAGTGAGTCTTAATCTTGTAGATTCACTTACAACCAACCAACCACAGATTTCCCAGGGGGGAGTGTCACCAAATCCCAAGTATAGTTTTTAGATAATGCATCAAGTTTCTCTTTCATTGCAATCTGCCATAAAGGGTTAGTGGAAGCCTCACGATAGGTGTGAGGCTCGTGTAATGTAACAATGGCAGTATAACAATGATAGTCAAGTAAATGTGCAGAAATAGACCTTACCCGAGTTGAGTGACGAGGTGGAATGTCTTGTGCAAGATCTTCAGGCGGAGCAGGAGCAGGGGACCCAAGCTCAAGATTGGGGTTGGTAGCTCGTCTTCGACATGTTCATTAAATGGTGAACTAGGAAAGGGATCAATGATATCTGGTGGTTGGACAAAGAAGTCTACAGGAGAATCAGGAGCAACTACAGGCGGATCAGAAGCAACTATAGAAGGAATATGTGCCTCATCTGGAAAAAGATCTAAGACAAAGGAGGAAGATAGGGAGGCACGGAAGTGAGAGAGCTCGACAAAGAGGCGATGTTCCCAAAAGACAACATTGCGAGAGATAAGAAGACGATGAGAGACAGGATCATAACACCAATACCCCTTTTGAGTTTCGTCATAGCCAAGAAAACAACAAAGTCTTGACCGAGGCTCAAGTTTGTTATGCTCATGTGGCTGAAGAAGAACGAAACAAGCAGAACCGAAGGAGCGAAGGTGGTGATAGCCTGGAGTTTACCCAAAAAGGTGCTCATATGGAGTTTGATTTTGGATAACAGGACTTGGAATGTGATTAATAGCATGAATAGCATGAAGAGCAGCTTCGCCCCCAAAAAGGAGCAAGAACTTTGGCAAAGAGAAGGAGAGCACAAACAGTGTCAAGAATATGATGAAGTTTTCGTTCGGCTCTACCATTTTGCTGAGAGATACCTAGACAAGTTAGTTGATGAACAGTGCCATAGGAATGCAAAACAGCTTGGAAAGCACATTGAGTGTATTCAAGAGCATTATCAAATCGAAAAATTTTGATGCGTTTGGAAAACTGAGTTTCAACCATTTTTGCAAAATTAGAATATACTTGCAATAATTCAGAACGATGTTTCATATTAAAAATCCAACTATAACGAGAGTAATCATCAACAAAGACAACAAAATATCAAGACCCACCAATATTAGAGACAAAGGAAGGCCCCCAAACATCAGAATGAATAAGGTCAAAGATATCAGTAGATATTGATTCACTAGTATTGAAAGGTAAAGCTAGTTGTTTTCCTAACTGACATGAAACACAATCAAAATTTTCTGTAGACACTGAACCTAACAAACCTCTAGAAGCCAATTGTTGTACTCGAGAGGAAGACGCGTGACCAAGTCAAGCATGCCAAAGTGTAAGGGAAGGAATTGAAGAAATTATAGTAGCTGCAGCAACAGAAACGGGAGCAACAAGTGGAAGACGAAGATTGTCCACGGGAAACATACACCCAACTTTGGGACCGGTCCCAAGCTCCTATCCCGTCCTCGGATCTTGCACAATACACCCAGAATAATCAAATATAATACGATAACCCAACTCAGCTAATTGTCCCACAGAAAATAAATTGTAAGAAAGGTCAGGAACATTAAAGACCCTAGGAACCGAGAGGTTGGAGGTCAAAACAAAACCTATATTATGACCAGACATTATGGAACCATTTGCTGTGAGAATATTAAGAGGGTGTGGTGAAGGTTTAAGTTCAGAAAATAAGGACGAGTGAGGTGTCATGTGATTGCAACAAGCAGAATCCATAAGTCAAGAGGAAGGAGACATACCAGATAAAACTGAGGGAGAAGAGAAGTAAGATGCATTACCAACCATACGAATGACATTGGCAATGATGTTTTTAAGGTCATCTATGGAAATGGTGAAAGTGCGACCGGAAGACTTAGACTGTGTAGAGATGGGAGTCATTGGTTGGACACTCTCAGTGTTAGCAACAGTAGTAACAGAAATTGAAACAGCTGATCTGTTGCGATGATAGCAAGTCTCAATATTGTGGCCAAAACGTTTGCAAAAACTACAAAAACGTTTGTTGGATTGTCGGCAACGATTATGGCAACCAGAAGAAGACCTGTCCTTATTCTACATTTAGAAGCAAAATATGCAAAAATGGACTGCAAAAATGAAATCTATGCGAAAAACTAGCTAAGGAGCACCTAGACTACAAAAAGTCAACTCTGGCCAAAAGTCAATGGTCAAACCTGGTCAAAGTCAACTATCAAAAGAGAAAAGTAAACGGATGACGTCAGTAGATGATGCGGCGCTGACGCAAGCAGGTGACGTCAGCTAGGACTGACGTGGCAGGGATGACATCAGCAGGTAACCCAGTGGCACGTGGAACGCGTGAGGCACGTGGATTAACTTCGCCGAAGCTTAGGGCAACGCGTGAGAGCGCATGGATTATCCGATGAATCCGATTCTTTTCCGATGATGCAGATTGGAGAAAGACGATTCTTATGGTGTCGATGGCAACAAGATCGGAGATACCCTGGTGGCGCGTGAGGTGCGTGGAATTCTTTGACCAAACTTTAACCGGAGTGTTGCGGTGCATGGATGGTCATATGTGGATGTTTCTGGCGGTGATGTGTAGAGCGATTAAAATTCCACACGTTGATATGTCTTATGTCCTAATCGGAGGTCAAAGGTGACAAATCCGATGATGACAGTGGTTTTGGCGGCGGAGGAGGAGCTTCTGGCGGTGGAGATTAAACCCTAAGGACCTCTGACAGCGGCAGAGCAGTTGGGAGAGGGCACTGAAAGGGTTTACTAACCACAGAAGTTGAGGCAGCGAAAAATACAGACAAAACAAGACTACGAGACACAAGAAAATTAGAGCAGCGACTCTGATACCATGTTAGAAATACTAAATAATTGTATTGTATTTCTCAAAAATGAAAGAATATACATGAGTGCCTTTATATAGGAGGCATATGAGTGCAGTACAAGTAAGAGTGTAGTATAATAATGTGTGCTATACAAGTAATCTAGTTAGGCCTAAAACCCACAACACTATACACATTAACACTCATAATCATAAATATTATTATAAGCTGATGAAAATGGAGAAGATGTAGTAATTCGAGATTTTAATTACTATAATTTATAAGGATGTGTATATGAATATCATTCCATTCCCAGGCCATGATGTTTTACTTTTTATGTTGTTTACTACCAATCCGCTTTGTTTGGATCTGCAATAATTAACGTTAATTTAGTGCCTTGCTAAAGACGTCTTTGTCTCGAGAAATTATTGTGTACTCCCGAAGTACCATAAATGCGTACTCCCTCCTCTCACATGAATGGTGGGTCTCACTAATTAAATTCATGGTGGGACCAGTCATTCATGTGAAAAGAGGGACTACACATTTATGGTACTCCGGAAGTACCTAATAATTTTCCCTTTGTCTCAAGTTGTAGAGTTATTTGGCTCATAACTCGTAAGATGAAGCCTTATCTTAAAATATTGTAAACTTCCTTATGTCATTTGGAATATCTAATTAAACATTGATCCATAAATTAAGCATATGTTTGTTTGCGTTTGACATACTCTTGCGTTGCGTATAACAATGAAACTTAAAATTAATTTAAAGGTAAAATATTAATATTAATATATATTCAGTCATTTGCATGTGTGGCCAATCTAACAGCCTGAAAATAGCTGGATAATGATTAGCGTTTTCATGCTTAATGCTTGCATGCTTTAAAAATATGTATTTTTGCATCACAATTCTGTCTTCAACCAATAAAGTTATTTATCTTTAAATAAGAGATTTGGGGATAAAATCACACCTATAGCCAAGGACGAAATCAAGACTTGGAGTTAGGGAGGCCAGTTTTGCTAGTGACTGCATGCGGTAGCTCCAACCTCCAACCTCAAACTCTGCTCCTTATACTGTTAAAGGTTTTTTTTTTTTTTTTTTTTTTTTGCGTGCTTCTGCTATTGGGTGAATTTTTTTAAAAGGACTGAGATGTTTGTTTTGGGTAAAGTAGGTTAATTGGGTTTTTTTTTTTTTTTTAAGCTTTACTATTGGTAATTTTTGTTATTGGACTAATTTTTTTGGGCATGTATAATTTGTTTTAGATTTTATATTTATAAATTTTTTTATGGCCTTTAAGAGGAGGGAAATTCTAGAACTACAAACATTTTACAAATTGCTGACGTGGTGAGTAGTTATTGGTAAGTAAAAAAGTGATGTAAATGATAAGTTTAGATGCGAACCAATAAGAATTTGCTACCTCAACAGTTTGTAAAAATGTTGTAGAAAAGTTTGTGACTATGTCATTACTCTTAAAAGAATCAATGATATTATTGGCAAAATGTAATTTTATAGAACAAAATTGCTAAATGATCATAAAGATTATTCATCATGCAATGAACACTATAGATTCAAATTCTTACAACAATAAAGTCTTAATCCCAAATCTTTTGAGGTTGGCTATAAATTTCAACAAATTAATCAAGGTTAGTCACATGTATTTAGTATTTATAGTGAATCCATTTATAATAGAGTGACCAAATTAGTTAAGGTTGGTCACATGGTATGTGAAACATTGTTGAATAAACGATGTCGTTTTAAGCAATACACTTTAATGAGACCCTGATTGAAACGTCACATCGCATAAGGACTTGATTGGTAGGAGGATTTTTGTTTTTGTTTTCAAAACAATATAAAAGCAATTTTCAAAAAATTGAACTTCAAACTAGCTTTCAAATAAAATTTTTTATATTATACGTGTTTGGCTCCCACTTTTAAGAACAATTTTTCAAAATACTAAAAAACAAAAAATAATTTTTTGGGAGACTATTTCTATTTTTGAGAATAAAAAAAAAAATTTACAAAAAGTAATGTGTAGAATCTACAGATTACCTTTTTTTTTTTTTTTTTTTTTTTGTGGATAATGATAAGGGAATAGAGCTCATCATGTGCTTTTTTTTTTTTTTTTTTAATGATAAGTTTCAAATTTGAAGTGTGGGAATTCTTTTGTAATAAAGATAAGCTCCTTAATTTAAGAAATAAAAGAGTTTGGACAAATATGTGGAGTCCACTATTTTTAATTTATTTACAACTATATCATTAAAAACATTTTCTTATCCTGAAAACACCCCTTAACCGTTTTCAAAATCTTGTTCTAAATCAGGAAAATATGATACAATTTTTTGAAAACTATATTTAGAAAATATTAATCAAATAATAAATTCAAATGTGGGACCCACATTTTATGAATTGCAAAATAAAAAAATATATTTAAATACTCTTACCAAACAGTCTCTAAGGGCCTGATTGATAGAAGGATAATTGTGAATTGATATTGTACATGTAGTATCCAATAATGATTTCCAAAATTATATACATAATAGCAATGTAATGAAAAATTTGGCATAACTAATATCATAAAAATTGTAAGGAAAAACCATTTTAGTAACTCTAAAACTAACATCAATAGCACCACTTCAATTTATCATTTCCATGCGTAAGCATGTGTTACATACTAATTTACATAAATGTAAACTCCTCATCTTAGGTAGATAGTTTTCAATTTTTTTTTTTTTAATGGTAATTAAATGACAGTTTTTCAAGTCCCAAGCTGAAGTAGATAATTTCATATACATAGAGCTATGCAATATCATCACAAGGTAAGTTCAAATATTCCTTCCACAAGTATATGCATCATATGTTTTGTACATATCATTATTGTGTACGTTTTAAAGTGTCTATTAATAAAACAAAAGTAACACATTTTGTATTTTTGCTCATATGTTCATGGCAAATACTGCTAGAAAGCAATTAGAATGGGCAACACAAAACAGTGCTCCACCAACTTCTCCACCATAACCCACATAATTCCATGTTTAACAATATGACCAATTCCATGTTTCTAATGGAGTGAATTATTTTTCAATTTGACCTAATGTAAATATTTCAAGTTTTTACATTGATTCATCAACTTTTTCATAATAGCTTTTGTTAATTTTTTTCACTTTATGGAACTTTATAAGATTTGCTCAGATGATTTTTTTTTTCCTCCCCCTAAAGGTAAATACTAAATTATAGCATTATCTTATCTTCCAATTATCAAAACATTGATCACTGCATTAACAAAATTGTCAAAAAATGATGATAATTACAGAATACTAGCCTCTGAGCATGCGCTCATGTGCGTGCTTAGAGGCTTTTCTATTTTTTTTGGTAAAAATTAATAATTTGCATCGATTATAAATTGGGTTACTACATTTTTAATCACAAAAATACCTAAAGGTGTGATGAGTGTTATGCATAAAGAATGGTTAATAATTTTAATATTTGGTACAAATGCATAACACTCATCACACTCCTAAATATTTTTGTGATTGAAAAATGTAGTAACCCAATTTATAATTGATGCAAATTATTAATTTTTATCAAAAAAATAGAAAAACTTCTGAGCATGCATGTGAGCGTGTGCTAAGAGGCTAGTTATTTAGTTAAAAGTTTATTATGATACACAGTCTACAACTTTTAATTACTTTATTAATGCCTAGTAGTGGACAAACATCTCCCTTTTCACGAATTCTAGAAATACTTGAGCAAATCTTAGCTGAAATTCTATCCCTCACCCAAATTAAAAAATAAATAAATAAAGAAAAAGCTAGGGTCTTTTACTTATTTTATTTTATTTATAATGACTGGAGGATTCTAATCTAGCTCAGTAGCCAGTCAAAAAAAATACCGAATTCTTTCAGTTCATGTGCTGGGCCGGCTATGTCCAAGTTCAACAATGGGTTGTTGAAACTTGAAACACACACTTACCAACAATATGTCGAAGTTAATGCATTTCGGAAAGGAGCCGCAATAGGCAGCTTTTCCTTTCATTTTTAAGCGTAAATATTGGACTTGGAGAACTAAGAAGTAAGAAGAAAAGATAGAGTTGGCAATGACCAATGAATGATACAGGAATATGTGAGTGTGCTAAAAACTAAAAAGGAAAGAAACCTGGTTGAGAAGTGGCACAGTAACACAGTTATGTTTTATTTTATAGGGGGCTGGTTCGAGTTTGTGTTTATGTACTGTTTGCTATTTGGGTTGTGATATTTAATTCCTTTCATTTCTTTTGCTCCTTTTCTGGTGAGTCGTAAGTCATAAGGGATATGTAATGACACGACACCTGAGTTTCAAAGGAAATAATGGGTTTGCATTCAAACCAATGCATAAGCATTTACTTGATATCTCTCAAGCGAGAAGGTATCTTCTGTGTCCGTCTCATGCGATCACATGCCAATCTAACATGTGTCGCATGAGACAGGAGCATATAAAAATTTTGCCTCTCAAGTATTGTTGTCAAATGAGTTGTCATTTTTTTTAGATATCCTTCTAGCTCTTGACCCAAAACGTAAAGTCTGAAAGGACTAGATAGAGTTATAATTATAACTAGATGCAAAATCCCTAAATCTAATAACGGATTCCTTAAATCCACAAAAAAAGTTTGGAATCTACTACAAATATATATATATATATATATATATATATTTAAATATTTTAAAAAGCTCAATTTTATTTAGAATGAATTGTTTTACATATTGCAAGTCTAAAGCTTCCAAAATTACATAAATCATTAAAATTTTTGTTAATGATAAAAACAAAATACCATGTCTTGTCTTTTGCATTAGACCCCTCTACTTGAATGAAACTCAATCTCTAGTTTGTTCTACTTGAATGAAACTCGATCTTTAGTTTGTCTAGAAAATGAAAAGATACTTCGTATATTTCAATAATTTAAAATAGTTAAACATCTCATTATAGACAATACATGAAATAGTAATGATGCGAAGAGATTATGACTTGGCTTTATTGTGCAATCCATATAACGTTGTAGAGTCATAAACATCAATACCATCCCCACATTAAACAGAATTCAATCTACGATAATAGCAAGAAACTTTACCAAATTAACTTGGACCTGTTAGAGCATACCGTGAACATAATTTGCCCACATCTAACTGTAATATCGCTCTCTTCAAGAATTTGGATTCAGAATGGGCCTTGCAGTATCTTCAGTAATAAATCCTGTGAACTACAAAAATTGCAGACAAATGAATCGCAATGGTCCACCAAAGAGATCAGAGATCACTTTTTTCCTAAGTTTGCCTAGTAACCCACTAGTCTCCTCATTGCCACAAGCACAAATAGAGTTTTGATTCGCATACCACAAAAATATAAGAATCTAATAATGCATGCAGATACATGGTTCTTACATATCTATGTTCTTGTTGATCCCAAGAACTCCCTGAACACTACTGTTAACATATTTATGATCTTCTAGCTCAATGCAATGGCAAATCATAGCGAGTGAAACATTTTCATTTGTAACATAATTCTACCAAGAACAATCTACTTCATTTTTTTCCCAAAAAAGGAACACTGTAATTCAATTTCCTTAATTACAAAAAGAAGTCACAAGTTCCCTGCCAAATTAAAGCCTCGCATTTTTCACATGAATCAGCAAATTTCATGATCTCAAACAAAAGAACTTCCTTAAGTCATGAACTTTTCATTTTCTACCCACACACAAGAAGCATAAACTGTATCAAACCATTTAACGGGAAGCATATCCAACAATGACAAAGGACTTGCAATTTCAGCTCCGGACAAATGCCACAGTGGCAACACGTGATCCCTCAGATCCACCGAACATGAACGTTGGATATGAACGAATGTGATTCAGGTACCGAAAGGGAGGTTCTCTGCCTGCTTCTTCATCCTTCTCATGTTCCTGGGACATAGCAACTCTTCTTTGATTGAAACTTTCCACTTCTTGCACCAATTCATCTTTTGTACTATTACACGATGTGATCACCTAAGAAATTACCATAATTATCAATAAAAAGACAGAGAACGTCCAGTGGAGTAAGAAGATATTGAAAACATAAAGACACAAACTGATACAATACTACAATTAAGTAATAGAAGCTTCAAGGGCACAATTCCAGTAACAAATATTAGCCATAGTGAAAAACTGAAGAGGCTTACTAATATTCCACCAGATGCCACCAATCTTGAAACTGAATCCCAGTACATCATCCTGGAAATCAGAAAACACCAAGTCCATAATTTCTCAGTCCCACTGGTAGATGATCAAACGGTTCACTAAAAAGAACTAGAACACCTAAAAGGATGGTAACTTTGTTAATCTTGTTAATTATAAATAGACCTTGTAAATAATCCAAATGCAAACACTAGAATTCATAACGTAGTAATCACCTTTATGATTCAGTGCTATCTTTCTAACTTTGTCTTCTTTAAATTTTTTTTTTTCTTTTTTGTGTGTGAGGGTGGTGGGGAGGGTTGTTGTTTGAAGTGAACATATACAGATTTACTTTTGAACAGCTAAAATTGTAGAACTGCAGGAAACATGAGTCTATACATTACCTTTTGACAGGGCCATCGGGATGCAACCCAATGGCATCTAAAGTCCCTTTGTCCATGACAAGTTGAAACTGTCTTTCTAACTTTGTCTCAAGAACATCATCAACCTTACATATAGAGTGACACTGTTAAACTTGTCTTAAATAATGACATAAGAATTAAGTGTAAAAGCATCAAAGACGAGAGTTTAATTTGTTATATACACCGTATAAACAAAATGAAAGTCTTTCAGGTTTGCAATAATAAACTGATGTATAACATTTGAACTGTGATAAAAAAATCTTATAAACACAGGACATGAAAAAGATCCAGTTTGAAATACATCTGGCATTAGCGTCTTAGGGTTCTAGGAAAATAATATCGATTAAACTGAGCTTTCAATCAAAGCTTAAATAGAATTGAACCAGTATCCTAACTAGAGCATTTAGATTTTGTTGATTGTCAAAGCAGTCCAAGAAAGTAAATGTTCATTGTATTAGTATCTCAGAAACTTACAAATGAAAGGATTCCATATGTTGGATTTGTAAAATAGCATTCCTTTTTTTTTTTCAGTATAGAGAATTTTATTCAACAAAAAGAAATTGCAGCATACCAAAATCGCAGTCTACAATGACAACAAAATTCTTATTGTAGCAACAAAAGGAAAATATTAGCTTCAAAGCGCCAAATAAATTCCAATTCATTATTCTGTTTTATCATAGTCTACAATCCACAAGTTTAGCAAGAAGAACCACCATTCTACCTACCTTTGTAAATTTCCAGGTTAAAAAGAATCGTAACATATAAAAGATTTTAGTGAAAAGAATAATTAATCTTTTGTGTCTACAGCTGGGGCTTAGCAGGAGGATTATAAATTCAAAATATTGAGTACAAAACAAACCATTGCATTAACAACTAACAATTAGAATTAGTGAAAATTCCATGCAGGATTATAAATGATCAAAACTCCAAAATATTTCAAAGTTTAGTCCTACCAAAAAATTAATATTGGCAAATCCATCACGATCAGCAAGGCTTCGAGCAAGCTGAACTGCCCCTTCACTATAATCAGTTCCAGTTAAATGAGAGAACCTGAACCCAAAAACACCATGAGTACGTTCATTTTAGTGTAAGCTAATATTAAAATTCTAAATAAAAATTTACACAATGTATCTTTTTTTTTTTTTTTTTTTGGATAGATAACGTCAAGATATTATTAATAAAATTGCCAAACTGAGTACATTGGGGATGTACTCAGTTTGGCACTTATCTTGGAAGCAAAGCCCTCAGATGGCATTGTTAAAGAGATATCCTTATTGAGGTTAAATCTATCAATTAAAAAGTTACATTTAACATACAGCAATTTCTATTAACTTGAGCTTATCACTTCTATCTAAATTTTCCACCTTTTCAAGTTTTTATTCTTCTACTCATGTAAATCACATAAATTATTTTTTTGGATAAGTAATAGCAATTCATTAAAACTCAAAAAGTGTATACAGTACTAAGGAAAAACAGCAAAGAAAAAGGGAAGAAAAAGGATACAAGCCGGAAGATTATTGGCAACTACGTAAAGAATCTAAGAACTCCATCAAAGAATACGTCGAGAGGGTATATGACTTTTTTTTTTTTTTTTGATAAATGAGAGGGTATATGACTTTGAACCCTATTCATAAAGGGTCTTCAGGAAAAGGAACTTAAGATTATGCAAAGTTAACTCCTTTCCCTCAAACACGTTTGATCGGGGCCTTTCTCATTAGGATATTGGAATACAAAATATCAAACATTCAATTTACCAATTCCAATTCCCAATCATTGAAAGCTCTAGCAAAATTGACATTCTAAAAGAGCGTGCTCTCTTCATTTTGAGGCTCCAAACAAGAGTTAATATAGGCATCTTCATCATCTGCAAATGAGTACAAATCAGGGAGCATTCAAAGATTGGTTCCCACTCCACTTATCATGCCAAAATCTTACACTTACCATCCCCTACTTGAAGGGGGACATGATCTACAAAATCTATCCCAACACAATACTCCTCCATAAACTACAACCATAAGTACTATGCAACCACTGTGTTGACCAACAATCCCATTCCTCCCCATACTTCAAGGCAGTAACTCATCTCCACAAATGAGTGTCTTCCTCTGCAGACCTCCATAACCATTTGCTTAAGATAGATGGTTGAAAGTGCTCAACTGGCTAACTTAGACCACGTTGTATTGGAGAACACAAGTATTCCAATCTACTGGATGGAATTTGAAATCATCACCAAATCATTCCCACAAAAAACATTGCTACAATCTTTCTAATTTATTAGCTACATGTAAAGGTATTGAGAATAGAGAGAAATAATAAGTAAGAAGACTAGACAATATACTTTTTAGAATAGTTTCATGGACTGGGTTGCAGTATTAGGCTTTCATTCTTTTCTTTTTCCAGTCCATGGTTTCATGAACTTTTGTACTTTATGCTCTTGATTTGTACTTTGTTCCTGATGTTTATTTCTTGTATACTCAAGTGACACCCTTCTTCTATTTTTAATATATTTCTTATTACTTATTAAAAAAAAATATATATATATATATATATATATACTTCTTATGATAGTCAGCCTACCCCCCCTTTGGGCATAAAGTTTCTAACAACCCTTAACTTGTGGTCCATCTTCTCAAGAATGAGGTTGCAAATAGTTCCTGCCTTAAAATATGACCCCAACGGCATATCAAAATAAGTCATTGTTAAGCTCTGAATATTTCAACACAAATCTTCAGCCAGATCTTTTTTTATAAGTAACTTCAGCCATAGTTCTGTTTTTTTGATAGTTAAAAAAAATTTTAAATTAAAAATAAAAAGAAAAAAGAATATCTTCTTTTTTTGAAATCACTTGAAAGCACAGAGAAACATATGTGATATACAGGAAATGTTCAACATTTGCTTTACAGAAAAGAATAAAATTGTCAAATGTCAACAAACAGAAGATAAGAAATTAAGAAGCTATTGCTAGTCATTACTGACTTGAAAGCCTGAGACATAAGCTCCCCCCACATCCCTCACCATCATTCTACTCAAAATCTCCATAAAAAGGATAAAAATCAATAGAGAAATGGGATCATCTAGCTTCAACCCTCTTGAACTATGGAAAAGGAAAATGCATTGTGGATATGCATGTCTAAATCCAATACTTTTAATTTCTTCAAAAACTCATTCTGCGAAATAAATAGATTGAACATTTGCAATTCACACAGCTGTAAACTTTCTCAATATCCAACATACAAATCACTGTCATACTTGGCTTTTCGAATTACTATCCAAGCACTCATTAGTTACTAAGTAATGAATTTAAGATTTGCCTCCCTAAGAATAACAATTCGAGCCTCGAAAATTAATTTGCCTGACACTTCCAACCAGACTAATAGGCATGAATTTTTTTTAAAATATTTTTATCATCATTCTTCTTTAAAAATTAATGCAATAAAAGGAGGCCCTGAAATCACTTATATTTTTATCTTTCTTTTTTTTAAGAGTAAGATTTTATTATCATGAAAAGAAATGGAGACACCCTAGTATGTGTACTAGCAAAGCATTGAGATTAATGAAAAGTGCAACAATCAAGAAAACCTAACAAATTAGAGAAGGAATAACCACTCATTGTAGCCATCCATAACAATCAGCTTCACCACCATCATAGATCACTCCATGCCTTCAAATGTCCGATAATTCATTTCCTTCCAAATGATCCACATGACACACAGAGGGATGCTTTCCAAATGTCTCCATTACAGTATCTAGCAAACCGCCCCTTCCAACAAGCCAACAAATCAACCTCTCTTTGGCATAACCCAATGCACCCCAAATAAACAAAGAGCTAAAGCCCAAAGCTCTCTAGTCATAGAGCAAAGTAGCTGCAGGTAATCAACGGACTCCCCATCTTGTTTACACATGCAACACCAACCCACAATGATAATACCTCATGTTCAAAAATTTTCAATTGTAAGGATCTTCCCTAAAGCAACAGACCACCAAAAAAAAAAACCCTACTTTGAGAGGGGCTTTTACCTTTCAAATACTCTTCCAAGAAAAAATAATTGCTCCCCCAACATGCAACACTTTGTAGAAGGCTTTGACTTCAAAGAGCTTACTTTTTGTTCGCATCTAGCAGATAGTGCCTTCTTCATTCCTTCTAATCTTATAGGAATAAATAAGGGATAAAAATCTTCCATCATTCCTTGCTCCCAATCATGAAGGGCTTTATAAAAAATGACATCCCACTGAATCTGATTCGCACTCCAGCGTATTAAATCTGCTACTGCAACATCTTTTCTGAGCAAGAATATATAAACTAGGAAACAACTCCTTAAGAATCATTTCCCCATACCATCTAAGTCCCAATCAAATGCCTAATCAAAGGTAGGTAGTAGGAGTTTTGTTTTGGCTCCCAAGTGAGAATGATAAATACGTAATGCACCATCCTTGCTGCTACATACGTTGACCACATGCTCTCATCTTTTGAAAGAAAGATGTACAGTGGCCTTCTTCTAGTCAATCTTCGGAGCTGAGCTAGGCACTGGCTACAGGATGACCGACTGATACTTTCTTCTTCTTTTTTCAATAAGCCACTCTGCTGACCATATCCAACCTCATACTTAATGAAACCAGAAATCTGATTCCAGCCCCTTAGAATATGCATCAAAAGGCAAACTCCATGAGAACCAGCAGCAGACTTATACCATACTTTGTAGCTACAACTCATCTCCAAAGTGCATCCTTTCTCCATTATCATTTTTTTTTTTTTACTTCTAACATTTGTTCTACTGTGGATTGTCTAGAGTTCCTAGATACATTTAGCATTCACTAATTTTTATTCTATTATTCCTTCTTTTTTGTTTGGGCATTTCCTTGTATATTTCCCATGTAATAGGAGTTTGCCCCTTGTGCTTTTTAATTGAATTTTTATAACATCATTTTTTTTAATTACTCCAACACCTCCAAATTCATGTTTGTTCCAAGTTATAAGATCTTCTATAAAAAGGCTTTAATTTACCAGCCAATATATGATTAGATGTGTCATAAAAATTGTAACCATTCCAACAACTCTGCACCTTCTCCGCAAAACCTTCCATCTTCAACCACACAGTTTCAAGTTTAGAAACCCCTTTATCTTTCAATACTCCATCAAACCTCTAGCACAATTGGGCTATGATCAGACACAGGCCTTGCTAAATGCATCACGTTTGGTAGTGCTCCTCCTGATTTGGTGACGCTAATATACAATGAATACAGGACATAGAGGGCAGTTCACCATTATTTGACTATGTATATGCCCCCCTAGCAAGGAGACATAAAAGCATTTGATTTTGGTTATATCCTCATTTATTGAGGTATAAAGTGTCTCTAAGAATGAGTCGTAAAACAAAAAAAAAAATTAAATAAAAAAGGTGAATTATATCTTTAGGGATCAAGGGTGATTGTACAAGACAACCATATGATGGGAGCCCAAGCTCCTTTTCAAAAAAATTTATGAAAATTGAATTAAATAAAAGAAAATTAATACACGTGGGTTTGGGTTAATTGCACTTTCCAACTTAAAACTACAAGAACATTTACAATGTTCCCTCTCAAGTTCAAAATAATTTGTAATGCACTACCTAGCATTTAAATTAACCTTAGAAATGACATTGTGGTCATGCCCATGACATGTCACTGAATTTGCAATAAAAAACCCTCCCTCCCTCCCTCAAGTAGAAGCAAGAAGTAACATTTTTACACAACTTTCTCCTAAACAAATCCTCTGTGACATTAAATTCCTAATCCTTGAATTATCTTGCAACCAAAGCTATCCAAGATGAAACATTTAATATAGTTATTAACAAACAACTTATGAGCATTGCTTAATATGCATTTCATTTACATATCAATCAATGAAGGCCAACCATACTGAGAAAATCTAAACCAATTCCTAAATCTTGTCAAGGAACATCTTTTTCCCATCTGGCTACTTGATAAGTCTATGCCAGACTTAGAACAAAGGAGAAATAAAGTTATTACTTATTACCCTTAGGGCCTAAATAGTGCACGCAAAACTAAATCCAGATGACCAAATAGTCCACAACCTGGTAACCTTCGTTCCTGATCACTACAAGAACTTTGATTAGATCCTCATCAATGCCGCAAGGCACAAGCAACAAGTGATAGGACCCCAAGATGTCCACACTTACTAAAGTGTTCCTAAGTGGTGATTGTAGGCCCATAAATGGATAAATATTATGGTTAAAGCTTTGTTAAGAGAGGGAGTATTGGACAGTGTATTTTGGGTAGAGTCACTAGTAAGGTTGGTTTCGGAGAAAAGTAGTGAGGGGAAGGTTGGTTTCAAAACCAACAAGTAGTGAGGAGAAAAGTGCTTGTGTCAATAGCAAAAATGGCCATTTCGAGCTTGAAAGGTTTGGAGAGATAATTGGTAGGTAAATGAGTCATTTTACTAAAGCTACATTCACATGCCTCCTTTTTTATGTCCATTTAAACAATTAAACTACAGAGGAGATATTGCAAATCATTTTAAAATTAGGATGTTGATTGTATTTATAATTTAAGGAGAACATTGCAAATGTTCCAATAGAAGATTATTAACATTCATTATAGCAAGACTGTTTGAATTTTTTTTTATAGGTAATCAGAGAACTATTATTAATGAGTAAAAAATGAATAGTAAAAGTTGTTCATGATGATGAGCAACAAGAAACAGATGAAACAAACAGCAAAACAAAAGAGAGGGAAATCAGAAAGTTAATCTAAGAGAAAACATAAACTCTAAAAGAGATGAAGAATCAATAAAACCTCTACAACTAGACCACTCAAAAAGACTACGCTAGCATAAAACTTAACTCATCCAACATCTTCTCCATGTTCTCAAAGAAGCGATGATTTCATTCCAACCAAACAATCCACATTAAGCACCCTGGAATCAAATTCCAAATATTCGAGTTATGCTTCCCAAGCCATTGATGCCAACAAGATAACAATCCCGCCACCGATCCTGGCATAACCCAATGAATACCTAATGCCTGAAGCATAAAAGTCCATAAGGTATGTGTAACAGGACAATGAAGAAGAAGATGGTCTATCGACTCCCCATCACAACAACACATACAAGACCGATTTACCAAAGGGCGACCCCTAAGCATGAGATTATCCAATGTGAGAATCCGATCATGAGTAGCTGTTCACAAGAAGAAAGCCACTCGCTTAGGAATCTTTGGTTTCCAAACACCCTTCCAAGGAAACAAAAAATTCGGAGTACCCTGAATTGCTTGGTAATAAGATTGGGTGTCAAACTTACCATCACCTTTAAGCCTCCAACAAAGAGTATCCCTCCAATCACCCTGAGGAATACGAGGTTGGATAAACTAAAGTAGTGAAAAAGATGCAGCTAGCTCCCAATCTTCAAAAGCTCTATAAAACCTTAAATCCCACACTCTAACAGTACCTCCTTCCGGAATCCACAAAACCTCAAGATGCAAGCATCCTTGGCAGCTGAACACACATAGAGCTCAGGATAGAGATCTTTTAGGGTATTATCCCCAATCCACCTATCATGCCAGAAGCAGATACGAGTGCCTTCACCCACTACAAAAAACAGATGCTTAGAAAAACTCTCCCACCCTTCATGAATGCTTCTCCAAAGGCCACATCCATGAGTCCTCCTGCACACTTTCGTACACCATCCCCCTTGACCCTCACCATATTTTGTGGAGATAACTCCCCGCCAAGGATGGGGAACTTCATGCCCATAATGCCACAACCATTTCCCTAATAAAGCTTGATTAAACGACACCACACCTCTTATCCCCAAACCACCCAATTCAACAGGTAAACACACCTTTTCCCAAGCCACCAAAGGATATTTGAAACTCCCCTCAGAAGACCTCCAAAGAAAATTCCTCTAAATACTTTCCATTCTAGCAGCCACAGCTTTAGGAATAGTGAAGAGAGATAAAATGTAAATATGTAAATTGGAACAATATTTTACCCAATGTATATATAGTTAACTTCTTTTTGTGAAAAGTAAATTATTTTCTAGAATGGAGTTTTTTTTTTTTTTTTAAGTAATAAAAAATATATAACTCAGAAAAACAAGCCACTCAAGTATACACCCAAGTATACAGGAAGTATACTGGGGTAAACAATCAGTTACAAAAATTGCATAAATCTAATAAATAAAAACTAGAAACTAAAGAAAGATTCCTCAAGGCTGACAGCCAGTCCAATAACGTTCTGAAAAAGAACAACTTGAGATCAAGCATAGAACTTTCGGTATCTTCAAAACTCTTGCTATTCTTTTCCCTTCAGATGCACCACATCAAGCAATGGGGGATAAATATCCAAATATGACCATTCCAATGACAACCAAACCAACCTTGCCAGCAAGCTAAAAGCTCAACAACGGATTTTGACATCACCCAATATACTCCAAACAAACCCAAAATCATGGACCATAAGTTTGAAGTAATAGGGCAATGTAGCAAAAGGTGATCAACAGATTCACCATTACATTTGTACATATAACACCAATTTGTAATCTTTACCTTTTTCTTCCTTAAATTGATAGTTGTCAAAATTTTACCCTAAGCTGCAATCCATAAAAAGAAGGCTACTCTAGGAGGGGCCTTTGATCTCCATATGAAAGGATGATCACTAGTGATCAAAAGTCGATAATAAACACCAACCTTGAAGCCCTTTTTCTTGCCTGGTTTCCAGCACATCTTATCCTCCCCAATCCCTTTAATTACCATATCATAAATGGTATCCATGAAGCTCGTCAAGGACTCCAATTCCCAGTCTTGTATGCAGGAGCGGTGCCATGCCTTACTCAGGGTGGTCACTTGACCACCCTGACCAGAAATATATATATATAAAACTTAAAAAAATTGAATTTTAAATTAATATGGGTTGATGAGCACCCTAGAAAACAAACTTGGCCACCCTAAAAAAACCTTGAGTACCCTAAATAAAAATTTAACCTCTCCAAAATTTTGGTCCATTGAAGGTTGAACCAAAAAAATTGTAAAAAATGCTATGTTCACAACATTTTCACAACATTTTCACATTATTGTTACATGTGGACAAAAAAGTAATTTCAGTGGTAGGATTAAATTAGAACCAATAACAACTTGTCATTTAAACTTCGTTGTATAAGAGTTGCTAAAATGTTGTGGATGTAACACTCATCAAAAATTGCCCAAACAAACAAATTATCCTAAAAGCCGAAATTAAATGTTTAATTTTGATTTTTCAAATTGTATTTTCTAAAGGCATATTTTAAAATCACTATTTTTTTAAAACACGCATTTTCAAATAGCCAGCCTATATATTAATGCTTGCTTTAATATTTAGCTGAGTTTGTTGGATTTATGTGATACATTTTGTACATATGCATATGCACTAAAATTATTCTTGGATACAATATTGAACAATATAATGGTTGAATGCCTAAGTTGAATATGTTGAACAAATTTATAGTTTATCCTTTATTCTTTTACTAGCCTATGAAGCACGGATGCGTTTCCGGATTCGGGAGCGAGTGCAGGTGCAGGTGTGGGACTCGGCAATTTTTGAAAAAGTAGGGTGCAGGTGCGGCGATTAAAAAATTATTAAAAATATTTTTATTTTTATTTTCTATATATTTTTACTATTAAAATATTCTTAAAAAACACATTAGATTCACAAAACAAAGAAAAAAAGAAGGCAAGAAACACAAAACAAAAAAGAAATGTCCTACACTCTCACCTAATCATGCCATGTATCAACAATATCAGATCATGCACTGAGAATCTGCCACGTGTACCCATCTCAACCACAATGTGTCACATCAAGGTAAAAGGACCAAAACAGCCACATGACTTTGGGTGCAACTAGGGGGTCCAATAGAATAAAAAGCAAAGGGCATTTTGGGGTAATCAAAGTCTTTTTATATTGCAATTCACTTTGTCACAGGCCAACAGAGTAGCAGTTGAACCTCCTGCCCCTGGCAGTGGAAGGATGATGGGTCAATGCTTACTTGTGCCCAACAAGACCCATTGAGTTCATCCTAAATGAACCATCACTTTTTTAAAAGAGGGGTTTAAAAAAAAAAAACCACAGTAGTTGTGTTGTTGTGGGTTCCTGTGGTGTTGATGAATATGGCCATCTCTCTGAATTCAGTCGTGGGTTTCAACTCAACGGTAAGGCTTAGGTTTCAGTTTTTTGCTAGTGCAATGCATGAATCAAGGCCGATTTCGGCCATTTCGGTTAGTTTCGGCCACCAGCCGATACGCTCCAATTCGGTCGATACAGAGTTGAGTCGGCGCGAATCCGTAAAAAAAAATAAATAAATAAATAAATAAAAACTTAAACGCGGCACTAACGCACGGTAGCGGCATCGCTCACGCGTCGCCATGTTGGACGTAAGTGCGGTGCCCATTTTGCTGCATCCGTGCATAATAGTTACTAGCACTATGGAAAAAAATTTTATAAAGAAATCACTTACATTACAAGATTCATCTTCTAAGCAAATTCATATTTACTTGAATAATTTTCTTTTAGATCTTAGGCTATAAGAAAATGTCTCTTGTTTTCATATTAATGATCAGGACGAAATAAAAATAATATATTTACAACGAGGCTTTTTTCAACCTTTTGACCATAACTTCCCTAAAAAAGAAATTAGTGGAGTATTGCATCGATTTAATCCTGAACTTTATGTATTTGCACTTTTTTTTTTTTTTTTTGTGAAGTCAATATATTCAAGTTTTATCTTATTAAATTTTGTTTAATTTAAGACTTTTAATGACTATCCTGAAAAAAATTCCTGGAGCCACCACTGCTTGTATGGCCCGTACAAAATGTAGATCCCAATGAAGAACCCCATTAGTGAATTGCATTATGCCACACTTGCCTCCTTAGTATGGCAAATTCTAAATAACTCGAGGTAATATACAACAAGAGAAATCTCCCCGCTCCATTGGTCTTGCCAAAATTTCACCTGTGTTATATCCACAACTTCATATTGAATGTGGCATGACAAAAAAGGCTAACCCTGTCTGATATTTCTCCACAAACTAACTTCATAAGGGCCAAGAACTGGGCTAGTAAACCCCCCCCCCCAACCTCTTCCATTCATTACCACAATTTACTTCCATTACTCTTCTCCATAGAGCATCCCTCTCAAGACCATAACACCATAACCATTTCCCTAACAAAGCTTTATTAAAAAGTCTTAATCTTCTAATACCCAAACCACCTGAAGAAAGTGGAGCACAAACATTCACCCATTTAACTAGATGGAATTTTGTCTCTTCCCTCGTACCACCCCATAAAAATTTCTGTTGTAGTTATGCAGGCAAGAAAGAGTTCAAGGAAGGGATCTATTTTAGTGTTGAATTCTTAAAGGACCTACATCACATATTGGTGCGGACAATAGACATAGGCCCCAAATCACACACATTTATGGATGTTGATGCAAGAAGGCAGCCTACCCAACAATTTTATGGATGGATGATGGAGGCCTGCTTCAATTGGGCTAGATTGATTTAGTAGAACTTATTTAATTTAAGGATTTAATTTTGTTTACTTTTATGTAATTGTTTAAGAGTATTGTTATGCTTAGCTTGATTAAAAAAAACTTTTGTTGGAATTTCTTCAACTGGCTTGGTATTCCAGGCAACCTTAGGTGTTGATTCCCATCTTGTCCCTTTTTTTCTTTTTTCTTTTTCTTTTTTTTTTTTAAATTCTAAAATTTTTTTGAGAATTTTGTGCTGCATCACATGCGTCCACGTATAGATACCAAATTCCTCAAATATGACACATATTTTAGACCATCATTTGCTAAAAGACCTGCTATGTGTTATCTAGGATTTTCCAATTCTAGATATGGTTCTCCAAGGATTTTCATATGGCAATTTGCACAGCACATGTACCATGTTTCCTTAAAAAGGATTGGAACAGAATTAGTTTTCTATATTTACTAAGCATAAATTACCAGAAAAGCATTGGAAATTTCAAGCATACCCCTGCTTAGCAAGTTCTTGAAGAAGCAAACCATTGCCAGTCCCAATATCAAGAACACTCCATGTAGACAGATATTTATCACCCTGATCAACCAGCTCAGACTTGGTATCATCAACATGATTCGGTAATTGACCATGAGAAATGTCAATACACAAACCTTTGGTCCAAGAAGCAACTAATTCCATGACATCAGCTCCAAACCTACAGAAACAGAGGCAAACAAACAAAGAGATGAATTCCAGTGAATGTGATATCCTCTCAATCTTCCTTTGTTTTTTTTTTCCCCCACCAATGAGAAATCTACCTACATCAACAACCTAACAAACAATTAATGAAGGTCAAATAGACCAATAATTTATAAGAAAACAGCAAAAGATAGGAATATCCATAAGAACATTTTATTACAGCACCATCCCCATCATTTAGCAGATTCAAACATCTTTTCTTGATGAAATTAAAATGTAACAATCCCAGACATATCAACGTTAGTTACCTTAAAGGCCCAAGAGTAATTTAAGCTAATTCAAAAAAATCTATAACATTAGAAAGTGCATTAAATCATTTTTGTGTTCTTCTCACTAAATTTCAGCAATTCCTTTTAGCATAGACCTAAGGTGAAACCTCAAGAATATATCACAGAGAAGATACTTAAGCAACCTTTCAAAATGTGTAAAATTCGCTTCACACGAATTGGCTGCACTAACCGTTTTGTAATTATTCCTGTCAATTTAGAACGAAATTAAAATTTAACCATGAAACATGACTATCCTGCTCCTAACTCGCACACCTTTGACCATGTGTAACATGGCTGGATCATACTCAAAGAAGTTTCCATATTGTCTGTTTTCCTTTAGGGTTCTACATTCCTAGGAAGTAATCCACAACCTCACCATTTACACCATTCTTTATAGAGGGAGGAAGTGCCATTAGATCTAAAGTTCATTGGCACATCAAATAAATATAAAAGATAAATATCGTGCAAAATAGCAATAATGTAAAAAACCAATTAAGAAAGTTCATAGGTTTCATTTTCATAAAAATAAATAAATAAAATGAAATATTAATAAAAACAAACAAACAAAGGTTGTGGAAGTATTGTAATTGACTCTCTAAGTCTCTAATCTATTGCTACCCCCACAAGTCACAACAAACATTGGATAATAAGAAGAATTTTATACATCCAAATAAAAACTTACCAAACTTCCCCGGCATGGCCATGTTCACGAAAATTAGTCAACTCATCGGCATAAGCAGAATCCCAATAACTCTGAAGCCCTAGCATCGATTGCGCTGCTTCTTCAGCCTCTACTTCCTCCTTGTCAGAACTGCATAGATACACAACACAGCATTTGAAAACCAATTTGCATGCACTATCAACCAATAATGAACAAGCTTCAACATTTCATCGCTTGTAATATTTCAAACAAATCACCTACTCTTAAAACCTCCTAACGCTATACATTTCAAAATAAATCAGCAACTCCATTTAGCTATAGAAAATTTACATCTAATGCATAATAGTCTTTGAATTAACAAAGATGAATTTGACAGAGCAAACCAAAATTTCAAATCTCAACGCGTATTACTCTTACTCTTACACCTTGTTCTTTTAACATATTCAGAAAACCTCATCGATGAATTCTAGAAGCTTCATATCACAATCACATCCAAAATCACAAACAGTTTCAGAACTTCGCCAACAAAAAAACAGAAACCTAGCATTGGAATTTGTAATTCCGCGACAGACATATTTTTTCTTAAAAAAAAAAAAAAAAAATCTCGGGAAACAAACAGAACGTTAGATAGAGACAGAGATGGAGACCTGTAATCGGAGGAAGGGGCAGGGGGGAAGTTGGCGGCGGAGAGGGCGTCGGCGGCGTCGGTCTGGCGCTGGTCATCGTCGAGAGTGCTGCCGTACTCGCTCTTGATGGACCAGGAGTCGGCGGCGACGGAGCGCTCGTCGTCGGAGATGAGATCGGAGACCACTGCGCCTCGGCTTTGCTGAGACAAGAGCTCTGGGTCCTCCGGAGCCAATCGGATACCAGCCATTTCTACTATTTCTCGTTTTTCAATACAAGGAAAGAGAGAGAGATTGGGAAATGAAACGTAAAGGTGATATTGGGATTTGGGAGTGATGAGATGAGACTCAGACTCTCTTACTTTCAAATTGGTTTAAGGTTACAGCACTGGACTAGTAGTCTACTTCTCCATTTGAACTTTCCGGTTCGGATCTTCCATTTGGATCCACTCTACTATACAGAAGACCACTCTATACTCCATACTCTACTATACACTGTACTCCACTTCGGTACATATCACACCACTGTCACGTGATCCGCATCCTTCCTCTCACCACAAAGAAAAAAAAAAAAATATATATATATATATATATATTTTTTTTTTAAGAAGAACCTCAAAGGATTGGGGGTGTTTGGATAACCTGTTTCCATAACTCAATTTTCTATTTCCATAACTCATAACTCAAAAATGATGAGACCCAAAACGAGAAGTCTATTTGGCACCACCATCACTCTGTTTCCATAACTCTGTTTTCATCACTCAATTCTCTAATTTTTTAGTGATGAGCTATAGAAACTAAAAACACATTTTAGCTATTTTCAGTTCCCATAACTCATAACTCAATGACATTTTTGTAATTAAATACACATGGAACCCACTAGTCATAACTCATTGCACCTTTTAACCAATCTACCTTTTTCTTTTTTTCTTTTTTTTCTTGGGTTCGGTCTCAGGTGTCTTCCTTTTTCTTTTTTTTTTCTTTTTTTTTCTTCTTGGGTTCGTTCTCAAGTCTCTTCCTTTTTTTGTTCTTTTTTTCCCTTTCTTCTCCTGGGTTCGGTCTCGGGTGTTCTTGCTTCTTCTTCTTTTTTCCTTTCTTCCCTTGGGTTCGGTCTTGGGTGCTCTTCCTTCTTCTTCTTTTTTCCTTCTTCTTTCATTGGGTTCGGGTTTCTGGGTTCTCTTTTTTTTTTTTTTTAGAGGCTGTTTGGATTTAGAATTTCCATCACTCATAACTCAAAATATGTGGGTCCCACTACTGAGAAGTGTGTTTAGCATTATTTTCAGTTTTTGTTTTCACCACTCAATTCTCTGATTTTTTAGTAATGAGATATGGAAACTGAAAACACATTTTAGGTGTTTTCAGTTTCCAAAACTCAGTTTTCAATGACATTTTGGTAATTAAACACATAGTGAAGGACCCACTAATTAGAGGTCAGCTGCAATTTTTGACCTTTTTTTTTTTCCTCACTGTGTTCGATGAGTTTGGGTCTTCTTCTTCTTCTTCTTTTCTTTTCTCTTTCACGCTGGTTTTGGTCTAGTCTTCTTCATCTTCCTTTATGACGATGCACACAAGGTAAGGCGGAGATCGGCGGCACACTGGGTGACAGGGATCGGCGACGTGCAAGTCCTTGATTTGCTAACAATGGCTGGGTTTGTAAGGGTTTTGGCAAAATAGAGGGGCTGAGAAAGATGAGAGGTAGAGAAAGATGAGAGTCAGGGGGGAAAAAAAAAAGAAAAAAACACCAACCAAGACGTGGACAGTTCAATGGCGTGCTCAAAAGAGGGCACGAAAAGCGAATGAGGTCCTGTCAAAATCAATTACCTACGACCTAGAAGAGAGTGATGGGGACAGATGGTGGTTTCGGGATAACACCTATTGAAGGGATCTAAGACCTTGGGAAAAGCAGAGAAGATGAACCAAGAGGGACGGTACGCAGGAGCCTTTCTGGCTACACCATTAGCAAGAAGGAATCTGTCCCATTTAGGGGAAAGAGACAAGTTATGAGAAGTCAACATTGAAACCTTAGAACTTTGAGGTGTCCTTTTAAGGTCTTGAAAGAATTAGAAGCCTTAACCTTGGAGAATAATTTGGACTTACTTAGAAAGGATCTCCCGTTAGAGGAAAGTCAGCAAGTAGGCTTTTGGCTGCTAGTCCCCAGGAGAGTGAAGTAAGAGAAGAAAGAGGAAAGGACCAACCACCAATATTTCAGACATAACATTGGTTCTAGTACCCAGAACACAAGGGGAATGGATTGTTAACATGGAAGAACCCTAAAAGGGGGACTATAAAAGGGGGGCAAAGCCCAAGCCAAGGGGGGCATTCAGCAAGAAACATTCAAGATATAAGGAAAGAATACTAGAAAGAGAGCTGAGTGTCTAAAATAGCGTAAAGAGTAAAGGCATTGTAAGGGATCCTAGAGTGAAGGTTAGAGGATACACTTAGATTTAAAAGGATTCAAAGTTCATAAGTCTTGGAAGCCTAAAGAGAGTTATCTAAGTCTGTGATTGTTGTACTTTATTGAGCCTTGTAACATAACCCAAAAAAGCAATGCCCAATGTACTCAAATACTTAATATAATAAAACATAATCTCACTTTATTTATGGATCTCTGATGTTCTATTTGCACTTCTTTCATTTTATTTGTTGTTCCTTGGATATTCACTCAACCAATATATATGTGTGTGTGTGTGCGTGTTTGTGATGTGAGATTCATGTCTTGTGCATAGATTGGCTTGTAAAATGGCCCAATAAGGTCACGGTGAGTCTAGTGTAGTTAAACTAATAATCAAACACCCATCTTTGGAGGCCCATGATCCTTTCTCAACATTAGGTCTAGGTACCATCCAAAACAAGAACCCACAAAACCTAAACTCATAAATCCACACATTAAATCTCACTAGCGACCTAATCCCACCAGGGCCACCACTAACACCACTACTCTCCACAACCAAACCACACTCACAAATCTACCACCCCATCAAAAAACCCAAACCCATGAATCCAAATGTAATTCCCCCGTAGCAACCGAAAATGTTACCAGCAACTCAAACCCACCCCAATTCCACCCATAACACCATCACTCTTTACAACCAAACTACGCCCACGAACCCACCACCCCAACAAAAAACCCAAACCCGTAAATCCAAACATAACAAACCCATCCAGATCAAACTAAGTCTCTCTCAATCTCAGCCAATCAAAGCCCTCTTTACCCCACTTTCTCAACTAGCCAAACCTTTGTTGGAAACAACCCAATCTTCTTCCTCTTCTGCTATGCTTGATTTTCTCAACGTGGGTATTTCTCTCTGTGAAATCTCTTATGTGTTCTTGGTCTCTAACCCGAGGTTTGCTAAGCTAGAGTGTCAATCGAAGGAATTGTTGGGGATGCCAGTGGGGATTTCAAGATGGGCTTGGGGTTTCAAGTTTGGACGTTTGGGTTTGATTAACGCTTAAGGGATTTCTACAGGTAGTGCCAACTAAGAGATGAGGGTATTTTCATCCTTTTAGAAGATGGTTTCCACATATTGTTTTTAAGTACAATGGTTTAGTCCAAGCCATATACCACATCAACACTTCATTAGGTCACGTAGGATATAAACAAATAGATATAAATAGAAGGATGAAAAATAGAGCGTTTTATGAAGTTTAGGAATGAAATATATATATGATGTTGCTAATTTTTTTTTTTTTTTTTGTGTGGATAAAACAAAGGATTTATTTATTAACTAAGGTGCACAATTACAAGTATTGTTTATTGGACACTCGTGGGGAGTACCTAGTTGCAAAATATCACACACATATTTTACATAAACAAAATTTGGACATTCATTATATTCTCTAACACTGTATTGGTGCTTCTGTCCCCTCTTTGCTAGTTCATTTGCCACACCATTTGCTTCACGAAAGATATGACGTGGAAGGACATTCCATTCTTGGCCGAACAGCATCCTGCAATCCAAAATCAAAATAAAAAGTTTCGATGCCAGAACACTATATATTGTTAGCCAATTAAGGGGAATTTGAGAATCAATTTCTTTATACCCTAATTCCCAGGCCATTTTTAAACCATATCTAATGTTGCTAAATCTTCAGTAATTTCAAAAAACAAAAGACAGTAAGTAAAACAATAGAACAAAGTTTCTCTTCAAACTAGTTTGGAGAGAAACCCTACAAACTCATCATATATATCTTCAAACTAGTTTGAAGAGAAACCCTACAAACTCATCATATATATTTATAATGAGTGTGAATTTTGAAAATCTAACCGTTAGATTGCATGTTCTTATTACATTCATAATGCTTACAAAATTTCAAGAAAATCAAAAATCAATTGCTATGTCATCAAATAAATATTATAATTTTAAGTTTTTGTAATCTAAAGTTGAATATAAAAAATAAGTTAATTGATCAAATAATAAATAATATCCGATTTGAACAAAATTTAATATATATGTTAAGAATATAAGGAACATAAAATTCAACGATTAAATTTTTAAAATTCACACAAAAAAAAAATATATGAGAAGTTTGAAAAATTTATCTCCAAACTATACCATAAAATATAAAAAAAAAAACAAAAAAAGTGAGTCATTATTTAGTTGGAACTCATAGCCACCATTTTGGAGAAACACGCGGAAAATTTTAAGGTTTAAACTACCCTCAGAAATTTGGCTTTAATGACAAAAATACCAGTCCCTTCGCATAGTATGATATATCCCTGTTTCTTTCTCTGTTTCTGTTTCATTCTCCTCATCGTCTCCTCTGTCACTCTGACGGCCACCGCTCTCGTCGTTTCTCCGCCGTATCTTAGGTAACCATCACTCCACTCCTTTTGGGTCATTGATCTGAGACTTAATAATTAATAGACAAAGCATATATTTTATAGACTTTACATAATAATAATAAAAGTATGTAGCAGGTTGTACCCAGAACCTGAACCTTAAAATTAAGGATTCTTTCATTTCTAGCAAAATATATTAAGGTTCACAATATATAGCATAATTTGGGAAATTTGAATGATTCGAAGGTTTGGGTGTTTTATTTTATTTGGAGAATTTGGGGAGGATGAAAAACCCATTAGCTTTTGCCTTGAGTCTTGTTAGATTGAGCTTGTGGCTTGAATTTTGAATATTTTTGGTGCTAGGTAATGGCTTTCTCCTCCGTAACAAAGCACTCTGCTTCTCTCGGTACATTCCTCTACAACAGTATGCGGAATAGTGGTTGTGCCTCCCAATCCCAAAGATCATGTGGCCTTGCGAATGCTATCTCTTCTGTAGGAACTGTTTCTGATATTGGCCTTCGACTCCTTCCAAATTTATCGGTTAGTTTCACAATCCCTCTTAATTCTGTTTTAGGATCACATCACAAATTGCCTCATTGATCACTGCTGTTATTGCTGGCATGACGCACCTCATTTTATTGGGCATTGAGGTTTGTTCAGATCTTGTAAACTAGAAATTCACGTGCTTTGTTTGCTTGCAGAGAAATTTTACAAAAATATGTAGTAATCTCACAATTGTCTATCCAACCTTCACACGCCCATTGGATTCTTCTTGGCTATAAACAAATCCTTTTCTTTTTTTTGTTAGGGTTGCTCAGTTTTCCTTTTTTTTTTTTTTTCTTACTTTCCTTGTGTTAAATGTAAATTCTGTGTTTGGATTGAGGTTTTTTCATATGGGTTTTTGATTGTTTGGGGTACTGTTGCTCTCTTTGAGATGGGTATTCTGAATTGGTTGACTTATCTTGTTGGAAAAAATTAAGCCATGTTTATTGAGGGATTTGATTTTATTAGTCTTTGGCTAATATGTATGTTAGTATTTGTAAAGGTTTTATTATTGTTTATTCTAATTTTGAATTAGGAGAAAATAAGTCAATGACAAGCTTGATGATGAACCAATTATTTAGCATGATCTTCTGAAACTAGGTAAATGCATTTGTAGATACTGGTCATCAACGTTAAAAACATGGTTGATAGCACAAGGATACTAAAACAATTGTTGTATGGAATATAGACTTTCCAATTCACCTCAAAAGAAGTGCTTCTTTTTTATTAGTAAGTTACACATGCACCCAATGGGTCTTAGCCCTCCCCCTAGAACTTATAAGAGGAGGAGGTGCCAGTTGGGGTAGAGATCATTGGCAACCTTTGAAGTAGTTGACACAAGGCAATGTGGTTTAGATAATGAGTTTGGAGAATAAAGGATCATGTACCATGCCAAAAAGTTTTTTTTTTTTTTTGGAGGGATCAGGACAATGAAGCTCCTCCCAGAATGGGGATGTATGAGTCTATAAAGTCGCTGAGGGATTCAGGATTTGATAGGTCTTCGGAGTTTTTTGAAGGTTAGGCATTGTTAGGTTAATAGAAGGGCTTTAAAATGGAGGCCATGTGAATGGCCAATGTGGTAAAGAAAGCTCTGAGTTTGGAGGAGAGGAATGTGGTGGAGGCAATATAGACGACAATAGGATTTGGGAGATGCCCAAAGCTCACGCATTCAGTATGAAAATCTTACAGTGGGTGTGGATTGTAGATGGTTGGTTAGAAGTTAGAAGATAAAGGGTGGGGGGGGGGGGAGGGTATTTTTTTTCCTCTTCTTAGGCACTTTAACCACAAGAACAATTTGATTTTCTTAAGGTATAGCATTGTGTCTCAACCCTTAATTATCATATGTAAATCTTTTAATACTTACTTAAGATAGAATCCAAAATTCTTTTCATCTGTTATTGTTTCAATCTGGAATTCAACTCATTGATCAATTGAACTAAATTCTATTAATAGTATTAAATTGAATTTAGAAGACCATTTTAGGATTTGGGAGACCCCTAAAGCTCACGCAGATGCAGTCTCTCTATGCATTCAGTATGCAAGTCTTATAGTGGGTTGGAGATTATTGGTGAAAAGTGGTCGCCTAAAGAAAGAAGATAGGGGTTGGGAGGGGGGGGTGTACTTTTCTTCTTCTTCTTTGGCACTTTAACCACAAGCACAATTGTTTTTCTTAAGGTAACCATTTTGTCTCAATTGAATCCTCCAATTCCCTCCCAATTTTAGCCGGATGTGCATTTATTTTGATTTTTAAATGCCACATGTCTTACATCTAAATAAGAATTGGAGGGAATTGGAGGGGATCTTATACCAAAAGGATGACAAAGAAATTAAAGTCTAGCAAATGGTGAAAGGTTATTGAAGGCTAAGTTGATTAAAAGCTAGTGAAAGGAATGCAACTCTTCAAGCGACTCTCTCTTGGAAAGCTTCTTGAATCTGTTATTCATTAAAAACTGAGTAATCTGTACATCTCTTGCCTTATTTATACTTGCTAGCTCGACTATTAACTGCCATGGACCCTAACATCACATGGCCTGCTTGTTAAATAACTAACCACTAACCATTTCTGTTACAAGATATCATCTGTTCTAACAGATTGTAACCAACTAAACAACAGCTTTACCTTAACTAACTTCTCTTAACCATGTGACAGTACAACTATTACACATATTAGGCTACTAAGTACAAATACTACATAGACAAATATCAGCTACTGACTTGAGTTGTACTGCTGCCCTGCTGCATGCTTGTTGCTGTAACAGCTTGTACTGTTGCATCATGCTTCTGCTGCTGGTTCAAGGCACACAGTTGGCTGCTGCATCAGATTATGATATGTAAATCTTTTAATAATTATTTAAGATAGAGTTCAAAAAAAATTTATCCAATATTATTCCAGATGCTAGAATTCAACTCATAAATCAATTGAACTAAATTCTATTAAGTTTAGAGAGGGAGGGGGCGGTATTGTTCCTTTCCTTGGAAGGAGGTGTGGAAGGTGAAAACTCCTCGTGTCAGATTTTTCATATGGTCCACTGCGAAAGGAAAGATTTTAACCACCGACAACCTGAGGAGAAGGGGTTTTACTTTTATCACTCCTGGTGTATTATGTGCAAAGCAGCTGGGGAGGTCATTGATCATTTTTTTTTTTTTTTGGCATTGTACTGTTGCCGGTGAGCTATGGGCTTTTATGTTAACTCTAATGGGTCTTCATTGGATGATGCTTAGAAGGCTTATCAACTTGATTATTATTTGGTCGGGGCAGTGTGGTGAGAGGGTGATTTCTAGTAGTTGGGGGGCTATTCCTACATGTTTACTGTGGACTATATGGCAAGAAAGGAATCTGCGTCAATTTGAAGGGAAAGTACATTCAATTATTTGATTCAAATTTCAGCTGTTATGTCTTTTGTTTGAGTGGCAGAAAGCTTCTGACAATGGGTCAGAGAGGGATTTCCTGGATTTTCTGGGGGCAGATTATCAATGGCTTGATTCCTGTCTATCTTTGTTTCTTTTTTCCTTTTCTTTTTTGAGCGTCCTTAGTATACTACCTGTGTACTTAGGCCTCGGCCTTTTTCTTTTCATTATTAATAAAGCTTTTTACTTACATAAAATAAATAAAAAATTTATTAATAGGATTAAATTAAATTTGATTTGTGGTTTTTGATTGCAAATTGACTAATAGATTCATCATATGTGATTTGTATCCATTGTACTTCCATTCAAGCGGAAGATGCGATTTTTAGTGTTATTTTGGCATCTTCTGTGTGCAGTTTCATGGTGTACGAGTCCAATGCATTAATATTGGAGGAGGAAAAGGGGAGATTCCAGACAACAAGCACCTGCAGATTGCTCTTCAGCACATTCATGGAATTGGCCGCTCCAGAGCTCGCCAAATTCTCAGCAAGCTCAGCATTGAGAACAAACTCGCCAGGGAGTTAACAGGGAGAGAACTCTATGCTCTCCGTGAGGAACTCAATAACTACATGTGCGCACATGAATTGGTAAATTTCTCTTACTCTCTCCCCTCGCTTCTCTCTCTATCTCCCTCAAGAAGATTGCAAGTGTTTGGCAAATGTGGATATAGTCATAGTTCTGATAAAATTAAGAAAAGACTTATGTGCAGTTTTAGATTTACTGTAAACAAGTTTCTGTGTATGACAAACAAGGATTTGGTTTTCTCCTGCTCTAATTTTTAATGCAAGGATATCAAACAATAGAAGTTTAAACTTTTTTATGTTATTCACAAAATTTGATTTTGGGTTTTCAGAACAACCAAGTTACAAAGGATATAGCAAGATTGATGGAGATTCAGTGCTATAGAGGGATAAGGCATAGTCAGGGTTTGCCTTGTAGAGGACAGCGTACGCACACCAATGCCCGGACCTGGAAGGGTAAGGCAATTCCCGTTGCAGGAAAGAAGAAAGCTTAACATGAGGGTTTCATCCCAGTTTCTTGGGTTTTGACATATGAATTAGCTTTGGAGTTCAAATTTAGTTTTAGTTTTAGTGTTTTTTTTTAAAAAGACCTCCACTAATATTTTCAAGGTCTTTTATTTGTTGCCTTAAAAATTTAAGTTCCTTGGGACATATGATTTGCTATTTTTTATGTCGTTGATGAGTGGTAATTTCTCTAGTGCTTTTTTCGTTGCTTCAGAAATGGTTTAGCATTGGTTTAGCGTGGAAAGTTGGTATTTTTCTTGTGCCGAATCATTTTATTTTAGGTTCTATTTATACAGTTTGAAATTAAAAAAATATAAAAAAAATATTTAAAAAAGAAACTGAAATATTTTGTTTGCACCTAAATTTTAAAAAATTGTTTTTCATCCCTAAGTTATTGAAAATATTACAAATATCAATTTTCAATTGAAAAAAAAAAAAAAAGCCTATGGTCACCATCCTTACTCATGTAGCTAACAGAATTCAAAAGTTGCAAAGGTACTTTCCATGGGGGTGATAACAAGACTCATTTGGGACAAAGTATGCGCGCCTATGGCTAACAGTGATTTAGGTATAAGAAAAATAACTACATTCAATAAAGCTTTACTAGGAAAATGGCTATGGTGGTTTGAGAATGAGGAGACTTGGCTTTGGAGGAGGGTGGTAGTAAGGAAGTTTGGGGAAGAGTGGGGGGATGGACTTCTAAGTTGGGTAGGGATGTTCATGGGTGTGGCTTATGGAGAAGTATCCGTATGGGTTGGGAGGATTTTAGCAAAAATACTCAATTTGTTATTGGGGGTGGGGAATGGAATGAAATTTTGGCAAGATGGGTGGTTGGGGGATCAACCTCTTCAATTGGCTTTCTCAGGGCTGTACGATATTGCCACTAATAAAGAGGCATTCATTGAGTCTTCTTTGACAAGGTTAGGAGCAGGGGAAATGAGGAGTTGGGATGTTCATTTTACTCAGGATCTAAATAATTGGGAGTTGGATATAGGGGCACACTTACTTCGTATCTTGGAATCAAATACTCCTTCAACGGATAATGGGGATTGGATGAGATGGAAGTTGAAAACTAATGGGGATTTTGACATCCCTTTTTTATTATTATAATAAGTTGCAAGGTTCTTTTTCCTTTGTCTTTCCTTAAAAAGGTATTTGGACGTTAAGTCCCCTTGGCATTGTTTCCTTATTTGTTTGGACTGTAGCTTATAATAAGATTCTTATGAGTGATAAGTTGAGACTTAGGGTTTTGATTTTGTTGATTGATGCATTATATGTCGTTGTTGTGGGGAGACTGTGGACCACTTACTACTTCATTGTGAGAAGCCTCATTGGTTGTGGAGTTGTGTTTTAAATCTTTTAGGATTTCGCGGGTTTTACCAAGAACGATTCCAGGAATGCTTTTTGGTTGATGGAATTGGTTGGAGAAGCATTGGTCTAACATTTGGAATTTAGTTCTGTTGTGCTTATTGTGGTGTCTTTGGAAGGAGCGCAATCAGCAGACTTGTGAGGACTTGGATAGCTTTAGCGACCATTTGCTTGCTTCTTTTAGTGGATCTCTATTCGACTTTTCTCAAGCTTAGAGACTCACATCTAGTGATTCTCTCCCTTTATTCTTTGTTCTCTCCTCTTTTGTAATTAATTATCTTCTTCTTTTTTCCTTTGTTTGTTTGTTTTTTTTTCTTCTCTGTAAATTTTGGTTTGCTTTGTGCTTTTCATGCATAAAGTAACCTTTTGAATATACATCTTTCTTACTTATCAATATATATATATATATATATGTTAATGCCCATTTTTTGACAAAGGGCCCAACAATAGAAGAAGTCCAACAATAGATAAGGTAAGAAGGAAAAAACAGTGAAGAAATAAGGAAATAAGCCCAGTGGACTAAAATAGCAGGATTGATAGCCAGTAAGCCCACAAGAATAAAAAGAGGTAAAAAAGAAGTAAATGGGTCGGGGAAGCCTAAGGAATGAAATGATAAGCCTATGGGAATAATAAGAGGTAAAGAGGAAGTAAATGGGTTGGGGAAGCCTGGGAAATGAATTAGTAAACTCAACGGTTTGGCTTAAAGGCCAATAAGCCCAAAAAGTAATAAGAGGTAAAGATGTAGTAATTGGGCCAAAGAAGCCCAAAGAATTTAGCAAAAATCCCATAGGAGTAAAAAAGGTAAAGAGGGAACAAATGAGCTGAGGAAGCCCAAGGAATAAAGTAATAAAAATGGGCTGGCACGACAGGAATGTTGGCCAACAAGCCAAAAAAGGTAAAGATGTGGAAAGTGGGCCAATGAGACCCTGAGCAAAAGATTAATGAAGAAATGAGCTGGCACGGCAGGAACATCAACCCGCAAGCCCATAGTGTAATAAGAAATAAAAAGAGAGGTAAAACTATAACAAACACGATGAAGTGATAAGGCAGGATCAGTGGCCAAAAGGCCCACGATCATAGAGAAGAAAAAACACGGGCTTAGAAAGAAGATGAAGGGTTATGCCTAAGCGATACCCAGTCCAAGAAGGGATTAAAGGAAGAAAATATGAGCCTAAAAGCCCACACATCCTCATGCCACAAAAGATAAAACATCAACTAGCACGTACATCAGAATTAAACAAATGCAAAGGCAGCAGAAATGATGTGAAGGCTAGAAAGAAACAAATTCAGACGGAGTGGAGCATGCACAAAGGGCCAGAGCACCACCTACTTGTACCCAGCCAATACATGGGAGGTGGGTCACGGGTCAAGGCTTTCAAAGGGTGTGGTTTGGCAATGGGGAGAAAATGGGGTCTATTATGGGGCTCCCACTCAAGTTTCTTTGGGAGAAATGTACTGTTGGGATGGCAATTCACCCAAAAGAAGTAAGTATGGGCTGAGACCACTTGATGCATGCCATAGAGGTAGGTGATGAGATAACTTAATCCTTATCAAGATGGGTGAAGTAAAAAACTGAGGGAGGTAAGAAACAAGACAAGTAATTTTGTCTGGGAATGGAGAGTGGTGCAACCAACACACTCTGAGTAGTGATATTGGCTAGGCAATTGGCAGGCTAGTGGGCAATCTTGGAAGGATACCCATAAGGAGCCAAAAGCAATTGAGGGGCAAAAATGGTAAATCCCACAATAGTAGGTGATATAAAAATGGGTAGCTGTGAACAGTAGAAAGGACGGAAGGAGAGGTAGAAAAAAAGAAAAGAAAGAATAGAGAAAAAGAAAGAACACACAGAAAAACCAGAGGGAGAAAAAAATATGAATAGGAATAAAGGCATGCATCAATAGACTACTTTTTCTCTCCCTCTTGACAAACCTACTTTCCGAGGGATTGAGAATTGAAGCTTAAACCATACCATTTAGGTCCTTTTTCCAAAGTCTGTAACTTTTACAACAGGAGCCTTTCTTGAGGTTACTCACGTTGGAGATTGGCTCCCTTCTTAGGTTCGCTTCTGCTGAAAATCTAAGCCCCCTGTCTGGTAGAAAAGTTTTCCTTTTACTATTCATATTTATTGGGTGATTTGTTTACTATTCAGTTATTAAGTTGTTTGTCTTTTTTGCTGTAGCGTTGTTTCTATTTGTTGTATTATTCTACCATAACTTTATTAGCTACCTTCCATTCTTAATGTTGGTTTTATTCATCTCATTTAGTATTATAGTTGTTCTGTTGTATTGTGTTTCTGCCGTAGCATCTGTAACCAGTATTCCTACTGTGGCCATGCCGTACACCCAGTCCACTATGCCCATGCCAGAACATGTCTATATTAGGATGGCTTAACTTGCGCATAAGCTGGCCTAAAGTGTAGTCCCATTTAGGCCAGTCCTAACTCTCTTAGCTCTTAAACTCTTTAGAAATCTATAATCTGTAGAGTAATTTGAGGAATTCTAGGCTTTTGCCCTTATTTTAAAAAACAAATCTAGCAATATGTCCCTATTTTGAAACTATTTAGGTTCGTGTCCCTGTTATGAAACTCGATTTTCTTAAAATCGAGTTTCAATGTAAAACTCGATTGGTTTAAAATCGAGTTATGCTAAATGAAACTTAAAAAAAAATAATAATAATAAAATAAAATTGTGGAACTCAAGTTCAGGGAGCTCGAATTCCATTCAAAGAACTTAAGTTCCTTTCAAGGAACTTGATTTCATGTGACACGAGTTCCATAATTTTTTTTTTTTTAAGTTTTATTTGGCATAACTCATTTTTAAACTAATCGAGTTTCAAAATAGGGACACATACTTAAATAGTTTCAAAACAGGGATACATTGCTAGATTTTTTTAAAAATAAGGGCAAAAGCCCATTTTCTCTGAGTAATTTGTGTGTGTGTTCAACATGCCTCACTTACTTGTCTCTCCTGGATTTATATAGCCTTTGTGTGAGTAAATGCTCAGTCTATTGGCCTCTCTAACATTGTACCACAGTTGGAGGATTTATGGCCTAATAATGACCATTTATCCTCAATCCTTTAACATCTGTAATAGCCATTAAATGCGCATAATTGGACGGCAATAATGGCTCCATGCTCATTTATCATTTGGACATTAAATGCTATCTAGAACTAATGCGCTTACGCTCGTCCATACTTTTACTCGTCATTAACACGAACAGTTTGCAATATGGACGAGCATTTTATCGCTATTCATCAATTATGATTGAGCTAAAGGGTTAAATGGCTCATTTAATAGCCATTCAACTTCCCCATTCAATGTCTTGTAATGGCTGTGTAATGGTCAGCTTGAGATAATTATAACAGCTATGAGCCGGTGGCTGGAAAGGCTGCACGTCCGTTACACTTGTGCCATTTAAGTAAGGAGTTTATATCTGAGTATTAATGTGTGCTTATGATAGTCCTTAGTAATGATGGTCATCCTTACTAATGATGATTGTCTTTAGTAATGACGGTCGTCCATAGTAATGACGGTCACTTTATGGACAACCATTTTACACTACTTGTCAGTTTCCCCCTTTATTCCTTTGTTGTCGTTTGTTTGGACGAGCATAGGAATATGAAAGGTTTTTGGCAGTTCAATCTCCCCTTCGTGTCCTGAGATTCTCGTCCCATCACATTTAATGCGAGGCGTCTTTCTCATTAGGTGATTAACACATGCCTTTTCTTCATTGGTTGCACGTGTGAAGTTTTCTTGAGCTTCCCGCTCGCCTTGATTTTTGTTTTCCTTTTTAGAAAAACTGCTTGTCGGTTTTTAACCATGTGAATTTAATCATATGACTTACTCTCGCTTTGAGAATTTGATCGTCATTACAATTATGCTTGTCAGTTTTTAGCCATAATCATATGCTTGTCTGTCATTGTAATTGGCAGAGTCTTCCCTATAAAGAAGACGAGGTCAGGATTGTTCAACCCTACTTGGAAGGTCGTCATTATCACCTGATCATTTGCCTCATCAATTTCTAACACTGCTTTATTGAAGCATTTTACCTACTTTCTCAGGGCTTCCCCTTCCTGTTGCTTCACAGTTAACAGGTGTGAGGTGAGCCTCTTATGGCTTTGGCCCCAATGAAATGGCGGACAAAAGAGTTGCTTAGCTGCTCAAAGTTTGCAATAGATGTCACAGGCAGCTTACTAAACCACACCCTTGCTACTCCTCTAAGGATTACTGGGAATGATTTGCAAATTACCTTATCTGGGATTTGCTAAAATTTTAATATTTTCTTGAATGCCCTTATGTGATCTAAGGGGTCCTTAGTGCCATCGTAAACCTCCAACTGTGGGAGAGGAAATTTGGGAGGCAAAGGGCACTCCAAAACGTTGGCAGTGAAGGGTGAGTCCGTCCTCTTGATCATGCCATCAAGATTTATCGCTGTCTTTCCCTTCATGGCGTTCTTGACTTTGTCTAACTCCTTCCTCATGTTTTTCATCATCCGAACGTTGCCATGAGTCGACTATGCGATGTACTTAGAAGTTTCTCTTCAGCTATTTCCTAGACTATGGGCTTCATCATCATTGTCATTGCGATTACGATGTGACTGTGACGTATTTGTGCCTTTTGAACGCACTCTCCGCTTCAAGTCTTCATTTTGTTTATTCAATTCTTGCACATTGGCTGTTAGTGCTTGGATTTTTTGAGCCATCACCATCAGGTTTGACAGTGCAGTTGTGGTAGAGTCCATTGGTTCTAAGGAACTTAGTCAGTAGAGAATTCAATGACTTATTGATTGATAGCTTGCCGTCCTCACAGATGGCGTCAAACTAATGAAGCAGAATTTCACATCGTCAGTATGTTCCTCATCAACATGATGGACGACTTGGAGCTCGTCAGTATATTCCTCGTCAGTACTATGAACAACCTAGAGATCCTATACCAAAAAAAGCACTAAGCAGATAATGACACTAGTAAGAGTGTGCATGGGTCGGGTTGGGTCAGGTTAAGGGGATTTTTTGACCCAACCCACCATGGTAGGTCAAAAAAAATTCAACCCATCACATAAATCCAACCTAACCCAAATGGGTCGAGTTGAACCCATGGGTTGGACAAATTTATTATTATTATTATTATTAAATTGAGTAGAAAAAAAAAATATAAATATATTAAAAAAAACTTAAAAATTAGTATCAATATAACTCCTTAAAGGCAACAACAATTGTAATTTACTAGGGTTTGTATAAACTAATTAGTTTTTATATAAGATAGGAAGAATTGATTATTTTAAAAAATTTACTAATTATATAATATATTTTAAATATATATATTAAATATATGAGTGGGTCGGGTCGGGTCGGGTTTGGCGGGTTTGGAATTTTATGACCCAAACTTAACCCGACCCGCTATCAAAATTTTTTTTGTAACCTAACCCAACCCACCAAGCCCTAAAAATCGACCTAACCTGATGGGTTGAGTTGGGTCAGGTTGGTTTTGGCGGGTTGGTGGATTGGCTGCACACCCCTAGACACCGATTTGGGGCCTGCTAAGGACCCTCTGATACTTAAATTAGTTTAAACTCTTTAGAAATCTATAATCTGTAGAGTAATTTGTGTGTGTGTTCAACATGCCTCACTTACTTGTCTCTCCTGGCTTTATATAGCCTTTGTGTGAATAAATGCTCAATCTACTAGCCTCTCTAATGTTGTACCACAGCTGGAGGATTTATGGCCTAATAATGACCATTTATCCTTGGTCTTTTAACGTCTATAACGGCCATTAAATGCGCATTATTAGATGGCAGTAACGGCTCCGTGCTCATTTATCATTTGGACATTAAATGTTGTTTAGAACTAATGCGCTTGCACTCATACTTTTACTCGTCATTAACATGGATGGTTTGCAATATGGACGAGCATTTTATTGCTATCCATCAGTTATGGTTGAGTTGGAGGGTTAAATGGCTCATTTAATAGCTATTTAACTTCCCCATTCAATGTCCTGTAATGGCTGTGTAATGGTCAGCTTGAGATAATTGTAACTAATGCGCTTACGCTCGTCCATACTTTTACTCGTCATTAACATGGATGGTTTGCAATATGGACGAACATTTTATCGCTATCCATCAGTTATGGTTGAGTTGGAGGGTTAAATGTCTCATTCAATAGCCATTTAACTTCCCCATTCAATGTCCTATAATGGCTGTGTAATGGTCAGCTTGAGATAATTGTAACAATTGTGAGTTGGTGGTTGGAAAGGCTGTATGTTCGTTACACTTGTGCCATTTAAGTAAGGAATTTATATCTGAGCATTAATGTGTGCTTATGATCGTCCTTAGTAATGATGGTCGTCCTTACTAATGATGGTCACTTTATGGACGACCATTTTACACTACTCATCATATATATAAAGATTTGTTTTCACTATTGTAAAAGGTTTTTTTTTTTTTTTTCGTTCTTAGACTATTTATAAAATCTTTTAAAAAGTTTAGGGACAAAAAAAAATAATTTTCTAAAGTTTAAGAATAACATAAACAGTATTTTAGCCCCCCAAAAAAAAATGTAATTATTCCTTTTTGCAACATGTTGGGTTCTTTTACTTTTTGGTCAAAACAAGTGTCACATTTGGATACGTTGGTAGATTTCGATTCCTGATTTGGATTGTCGATTCTTGATTTGGATTGTTTGGGATGTCAAGTTTGAAACTCATACCAATGGGTTGTCTGTTGATCACTTTCACCTATCATTGTGTTTTTTCTTAAACAATAAAATAATGCAATGAGCTTATGAGTAAGAAAATGAGATGATAAATGTGAGAAAGATTTTTCCCTTATGAAGATTAAAATATACAACAATTAGATCAAAGTTTGCAAATATATCCCAAGATAAAATGAATTCAAATGAAAAGCAAGGTTTATAAATATATATGTAGTAATACCAACAAAAGTATCGAACAATAAGTAGAGTGCATTACCAAGGGGAAGGAAATTATCTAGAATCTAGATGACAGATAACAAAGATGCGGAGTATCCTAATTTTCTTTATTGAATATGAAACTTTGATTTTGTTAAATATGCAACTTTGAGAGTCAAAATTCATGTTAACAAAGCATGATTAGTGGTGACTACAGATGGCCTTTTGTTTCCTGCCACAATAGTAAAAGACCCAAATTTTAGACGTGCTAAATTAGAAAATACAGTGAGAAATTATTAGAACCTCCAAGTCAAAATTCTCTAATTTCTCACTGGAACCTCCTAGAGGACCACTGATGTCGTCCTCCCAGCTCTTGCCACCCAATAGCAAAATGACACCTATCCATTTTTCTTGACTCAACTCCACATCAACACTTACCCATTACCTTAACTCTTGTTAGAAAATCAAACCAAGGTTAAAACTAATAGACCTAACCGGATTTAACCCAAGATTAACAAAACAATGATTCAAAATTTTTCTCAAACCCTTAAACATTATCTGCCTCTTTCTTTCTCTCTCCCTCTAACTCTATTTCCCCAATATCTCTCTAGAGAAGAAATTTCCTTTTTCTCTCTATATGAAACTAAAATTTACAGAATTGTTAAGCCATGGAAGGCTGCTATTTTCACCTATCACCATCTCCATAGGAACTCTAGCAACGACACAATCAGTGGAGGGCCAAAGGGAAAGCCAAAAAGTTCCATGGCGATCGGTTTCGGTATCGAATCTGGTGGGAACGTGAAAATTTCGGGTTGCAGGTTTGTTGTCGAGAAGCAAAGATAGGACCCAAAACCCACATGCTCCACAATGCTTGTTTTTGTACTCGATTTGGTGGGGGACATGGGAATTTTGGGTTTTAGGTTTTAAGACCCTTGCTCATTCGATCTTAATAGGGACATGGTTGATGAGATGAAGGCATATAAGTGTTTTAAGTTCTTTTCAATTTGTAATGTGGGGAAGATTGTATTAGTGGTATTTGGTTGTAGGCTTACTGCTAACTTGAAGGAATTGGTTCTGATGTGAATTGTTTATGTGGTTTCAGTATAGTTGTTTTAATTTGGAGTTGTAAATGCTCTTTAGAAGCTCAGTTATCTTTGCATTAGATTGTATGTTAGGCTATATTAGCTATGTTAGCTTTTAGTTATTGTGTTTGCAAATAATTTTTGTGTTTATAGATGAGGTTCATCTTTTTGTTTTGTTGTTTGGATCCCATTGTAAATTTTGTTCATTTTGACAATAAAATTTCTCATTTGATAGACTATTAGTGATGTTTTTTTGAGAGAAATGTTAGAAATTTTATTGATGTAAAGCTATTGTATTACAAAAACTTTGGCCATGAGCATTCTGGGTAGCACATGAAGGCCACAACAAGTTACATTACAACCAAATGTTACATTTGCCAAGGCCAAAACAATGAAAGAAAAAACAGAGCCTAGCTTTGGGACCTAGGCAGCAAGCAGATGAGTTGAAAAACAACAAAACTAGCACCTTTTTTTAGTCAAATGGCAGTTGCATCTTCAGTTACATTCCCCCATTTTTTTTGCATCCTAGTTTGGTTTATTGAAGGATGAGCAAAGGAAAAAAACAACCCAATTGTCCTAGAATATCTACTAGCTACAGCAACATCTCCAACTAGTTGGAATGGTCACAAAAGGAACAAAACTTAAACCTTAGCAAGTACCCAAAACTACTAGAGAAATTCTTCAATCCTGAAATATCAAAGGCATACAGAAATGTTGATTTTGATTTCCACATTGTGAATCAGACTATTGCAAACCATTTTTACCAGCAAGGCTTGTTTGATCTTGGAGATAGCATATTAAACGAGGCTGGAGAACCAGAGGCAATTGCAATAAGATCTCAATTCTTTGAAATGCATCAGATACTTAAAGTTATGAGAATTGGGAATCTTGAGCCTACTCTGAAGTGGGCCTATATCAATCGTGAGAAGCTCAAACAGAATGGTTCAAATATTGAGCTTAAACTTCATAGGCTACAGTTTGTGGAGATTTTACACAGAGGAAGCCTATCTGATTCACTCAATTATGCCAGAGCTTACCTTACTCCCTTTGCTACCCTCCACACGGAGGAGATCCAGAAAAATAAAAATTTTTAGACCATGTTTTGGTTAAAATCTAACCCAATAACAGTGACCAACTACCTAAGTACTGAAAAATTACAAGAAAATAATTCACACAAGGTTGACAGGAAAAAATAGTGTCAAGTGATATTTATAGGAAATGCAACCAAAGAAAAACCTTCCAATTTCTTAAAAATTAGCATGAAAATCATTTCAAGAAGTGTAAAATCTCAAGATCATATTTTTATGTCTTATGTCATGAATTGCATACCAGCTTACTCTAAAAAGTTGTAAAAACCAGAATGTGTAAAGTCTCTTGCAGAATCAGCAATATCGATAATTGTCTCTCATTTTGCAACCCATAGAAAGGATCAGGAACAACTTTGTTCTCTACCAAGGTTGCCAAAACACTATCAATCAAATCCTCACTAGCCCTCACTGATTGAAAAATACAACTTTCATTTTCTTTTTCTGCCCCAAAATTCCCTTAGCAACTACAACATAACCATTTACAAGCCAAACTATCATCAAGCTTAATTATCCCCAAATCCAAAAAATAAAACGTCAGCTATTTACAAGCCAAACTACTATCTAGAACACCTCCAGGAAATTCATATGCAATCATAAACTTTTTTTTTTTTTTTTGATACCATTGAACGAAAGTTCAAAGTCTTACATAGTAGTTGGAACTACCCAAAAAGTGATGGATTAGCATTAAAGCTGCCTGAAAAGCTAGATTATATACATCACAAACTATGAGCCTAGGAACAAACATAGAATGGACAAAAAGACCATTCTGATACAAAGACAAAAGATCCTCCATCATGTTTTGCTCCTGCCAACAAGGACTTCTTGTAAAGTTGATCACTTCCATAGTTCTCTTACAATTGGTTAAAACCAAAACACGGCTAAAACCAAGGCTCCGAGCTTTGACAGCTGCTTCCACCATAGCTTCCTACACTGCTTGGGTGACATTTGCTGCTTCACAGCTTGAGACACCATTGAAAATGAGATTCCCTTGCCTGTCTTTAGCTTCATAGGCATAACCGGTCCTTTTGCTCCTCCTTAACCTTGCACCTACTATCTTAATGATCATCTGCCAGGTATCACCTAATCCTTGTTGAGTGTTTTTCTGCCTTGTAGGCTGGTGTTGAGAAGTGTTTTGGTTGTTGAGAAGTATTTTCCCCCTTGCTCCAAAACATTATCCAAATGAAGCCAGAACAAAAGGAAAAAATACACACACAAACCAAACAATGAAACACCTTTACAGTTCACAAGAAATTGCTTATAAGCACATTTGAAATGAAAATACTTTTCATTTATATTAGCTATATTCAATTGGATGAAGAACAATGTTGAATAATACAATTTTTGTCTAGAGGATGAGAAGGCATAACAAAAGAAAATATACAAAAAGGAATGTATTATAACATATCCTAAAAATCAACCTATTTTTATTGCCTTCAATATACAAAAATAACATTTTCTATAGCTTTCACTCCGCTCATCATCAATCTATACTTGTTAGTTGCATACTTGTCAAGAATCTTCTGAGTTGAATATTCATAAAAAATCTTTCAAGTGAAATCACTTTTGTCCTGGATTTAATTGTGTAAAACCATTTAAGAAAGAATTCTGCAAAATTAGATATGGACATTTTCAGTTATTAGTAACAAAGTGATAACTATTGATACAAATAAATAAATGATGATGCCGAAAATCACCAATTAGTCACACAATCCTCGCGTGCTCGAAACAACACTTGCGCAACACATAAAAAAGAGAAGACCTTGGCTAGGAGGATGTTTCCTTATGGGAGAGATTCTCTTTAATTTGCATATTTTGCGGAATTCTTTCCTTATAGGAGTCTTCTTGATTAGGGTTTATCGTGGGGTGCAAGGTATATTCATACATGGAGCCTAAGTAAAAGACATGCTGGACCTGTCAAGAATTCCTTTCACCCCCGTCAACTTCATCTCGTCAATTACTTATTCCGTCTATGCTTTCTGGTCGTCTCGTCCATGCATAGATGATCCTGAGGCTCACTTATTAGCCTTGAAATGGATTGTTAGCTTTGTGGAGTCATTTACGGGTGCATTAGCAAAGTCGTCAGATACAACAGGTCCGTCCCCTTTGCTTAGACTTCAAGAATTACCCTTATCAATAAACATAACTAATGAGGAATACAAAAAATTAAAATAGCAAATATATTTACCTGACTTAAATGACTCAAGCAATCCTTACTTTGAAGCATGCTTGTTAAGTTAACATTTGGAGAAGCACCGCTTCAATAAGAAAAAGGGATCTACATTCAAATTATCTCAACATCAAATGGTAGATATTTATAAAAATGAAATACAAGTGCATAAATCGTTTTATTTTATTTTATTTTATTTTTTACTTGTACTTGATTTGATAGTTGAAAATGATTTCAACTCCTGGTCATTGGCATGCCTAGAGAATGGAATACCTATAAAATACTATAAGAGATTAAAATGTATGATCATTTAAAAATAAATAAAAAAGAGGATGCAAGGGGCTTAGATCATACTTGATTATTATAGTTCTTATCCATGGGTACACTAGATGGGTGCATCAGCTGGCATAGACTTGTACATTGTGGTGCATATGTTGAGATTTGTGAATTAGTGACAACTGTTGTAAAGCATATAGTGTTATTTTCATAGGACTATCATTATTGACAATGCAAGTAATAATGTTTTTTTTTTGATAAACTTCAATGAAACTTCATTAAAAAAGTGCAGAACAAGGGGGAAGACTGTCTTACAAACTTTGACTGACACCAATGGCAAACTATCCTTAGTGAAACACATAGACCAAGGGGTTCTTAGAGCTAACTTTGCAGCTTCATGGGCTGCTGAGTTGTAGGCTCTTCTAACCTAAACAAAAGAAATGGAAGAAAAGACCCTACTGCTAAGTTATAAGTAATAATGTTATTTTCATAGGAGTTATGGGCTACATATAGTACATTATTGACAACTATTCCAAAGGCAATATAGAAAAGATAAAATATACATATAAGAAAAATTGTAAGTGTCTACAAATAAAGGGTAGTAAAAAAAAATTTTTGACCAATGCAAACTTGGGTTACCCAAGTTTAAAGAGTCACTTGACTATGTAAAATTATTTATAGATAAAAGCCAATATCTTCTCTAACATGACCAGAGTTTGCTGGAAGTTCTCTGGTGGGCAATTTTTCTAAAAAAAGAGAGGAAATATTGGGCATTATTCACAACAAATAAATAATTGAATCATTGAACTAACATTTTTTTTTTTCAATTTAAATTTAAAAACAAAAATACTTATTTGAACTCGTAATATCTTTTAATGCCTTCCTTTTACGCTTCTCCATGTTACTTTTTATTCTTGCATTTGCGACTCCTTTTGGTCGCACACATGGGGGATTTAATATAGGCAAATTATTAAGTGAGCAATTTGTCTTCTCAACATCACCAAAGATGGTATTATCAACAAAACTATTTTCTCTTTCACCATCATTTCTTGCCACACTTAACACCTCCGTATCTTTCTCAACTAATTCTATCATCTCTCTAATTTTTCTTTTGCACATTTTAGTATGTCAAGTTGTTGCTGCACTTCTTGTGAAAATTTCATAAATTGAGCGCATTAATTCATCACGACATGATATCATTGACAACTCATCATTTGCATCGGTTGATTTTGCATGATCACATACAACACTATATTTCTTTGCATCTTTTGTCCGTCGTTTCAAAATATACTGAACAGGAAGCTCTGTTACATTTTTCACAATAAGTATTCGCAAAGCATGTCAATATAGTAACCCCAATGTTTCAAAAATTTTATGGCTACATGTTATAACATTATTTGAGGGGTTAAAGTGGACAACATGAACCCTCCGACCACCTCCTTCAATGACTTCATAGGTGGAAGACACTTCATCAGAATTAACATTTTGGTGTGTGACCCCCAAGGTAGAAGTAATTTTTAACTCAAATCTTTTAAACATTGTACGAGTATAAATAGATGATACATATTGCAAAAGTCCACAAATTTGTTATATTTGAAAAGATGTACCTTGTTTGCAACGAAAATCTTCTTCTAACTCTTCTGTGCACATATTTTTTGAAGCTTTCTCATACTCATGTACAAATTCTGTTCGCCTCATTGTTTTGCATGCCATATGTTGAAAAACATTATTTGTACTCTCCTGGATGAAGCTTTCATTCGACAAGAAAAAATGTTATGACTAAAAACTGAACACCACCTTTCACAATTTTCATATAAGGTGCTAAGCCACTTATTGCCCACCAAATTGTAATCTCTAAGCAAGGCATCCCAACAAGACTTAAACTCTATTTCTGTCTTACAATTATAAAGAATCTTATTAAATCTACTCTTAAATTCAAGATTCTCATAATGCCTTGGTAAATTTTCTGCAACATTTTTTGAGATATGCAATAAGCATAGGCGATGACAAGTATCAAGAAGCACAACTCTTATGGCATTCTTCATTGCTTGACATTGGTCAATAAAAATTGTCTTTGGTTTTAGATTTGCCATTGATTCCAAGAATGTTTCAAACAACCAAGTAAATGAAGCAGTTGTTTCATCCAATAGAAATGCACAACCAAAAGGTACATTCTTCCAATGATGGTTGACACCTACAAATGAGGCACATATCATATTATACTTGTTAGTTCGATATGTAGTGTCAAAGCATATTACATCTCCAAAAGAGTTATAATCAATCTTGATCTACCATCTCTCCAAAAGAAATTTGTCATTCAATTTTCTCGATCAACTTGAATTGCATAAAAAAAAACATAGAATCTTTTGCTTGCTTCTGTTTAAAATGATTTACTAAACTTTGAGCATCTCCAGCCTCAACATTGATTAACTTCTGCTTGTTCACCACATTATAGCAATCTCATTTTATAAACCCAACATTTTCAAATCCCCCAACTTCCTCCACTAAATAGGAATATGTATTTACTATTCTTATGCCCACTTCTTTGAAAGTTCTTATTACACCTAACTGAGCATCGGTTATTTTTCGATTTAACCTTAAAAAGGTCTTTCTTCAAGCTTTGCAAGCTCATGATTATGATTAAAATTGAAATGAGTAACCTTCTACTCATCATTTGTCACTGTAAACCGGATACTAGCTTCACAACCAATCATAGTTTGTAAACTTTTGAATTTCTTATCATCCAAATGGTCACCATCTCATGGAAATCCTTCTTTCGAACACACATACTCTCGTTGTTTTACACCATTTTTTGCATATCTAAGTTTTTCTTTTCGAACACTAAACCCAATTCGTATAACATAATCATTAGACAATTTATATGCTTCCTCCTTACTGTGCACCACCATTCCAAGCAAATTTTCAACATCTTGTAGTTCTTCATCGACTCTAATATCTATAATTAAAAACATCATGAAACACATTTCTAAGGAAACTCAAATCAAAAGGATAATAAAAAAAAAATGATTAGAATGGTGTGTGCGTATAAACTATTAACTATAAGAAAAAAAATTTGAACTATTTTTACATTTTGGACTTAAGGTTTGTTTAGAACTTGTGCTCTGTTTCAAGACCAAAGAAATAGAGAGGCATTTAATAAACCCAAAAACAAAAAGTAGGCAGGGGTATTGAATGGGTTCTAACAATTCACACTACAAACTCATAAAAATTTAATTTTTAATATCCATAAACTAGATAGAAAGAAAACAACACATAAAAATTTCATTATTTTAATTCTTTCTCATCTTGTGCTTTTATCAGACACGTAGAAGACACCATATTTATAAACTACATAAAAACAAAACAAAGCTAAGAGAATGATACATTGAAGAGTGAAATGAGTCTTTGTAACATACATACCTTGATCAATCTTGGTTAGTTGTAATGGTGGTGTGTGGATTCCAGCAACCACTTCAGCCATAGTTTATAGTCAATAGTACTCACTATTCATCCAAAGGAGAAGAAAGAAAGCCCAGCATAAGATTGTTTGAAAGACTCGTCCAATGATGCTGGAAGGGAGAGGGAAAAGGATTGAGCGGGTAAAATAAAATTTTGGGTTTCAAAAATTGGATGAGAAATGGCTAACAAAGTTGGGGTTAGAAGTGTACAAATGATTTTGGGTTAACACGGTGAGAAGGTTTGGGTTGCTGAGTTTGTTTTAGTTTTAACCTTGGTTTTAGTTGCTAACAATAGTTAAGTGAATGGGTTAAATCTGGTTGGGTCTATTAGTTTTAACCTTGCTGATGTGGAGCTGAGTCAAGAAAAATGGATAGGTGTCATTTTGCTATTGGGTGGCAGGAGTTGGGAGGACCACATCAGTGGTCCTCCAGGAGGTTCCAATAATTTCTCCTATATAAGTGTTGAGTCGGTTCAAAATTTTAAGGAGCAAAGTCCATACCCACTCAAACACAAAATAGATATGGTGTATTGTGAAGATCCACTCAAAATATATGAACTCACAAAAAGGAAGACATCCACACACAAGACACCTTTAAAATCTACTACTTATAATCAAAAGATTGGACTTTTAAGTTAGAAGTATAAATGTGATGAGGTAGCTAAAATCCGATTAATGCATGGCTTTGGGACGAGGGGTATTTTTTTTTTTGGGAGAAATTGGGACTAGGTTTTATAATAGGTTTAGGGGCATGTTTAATATTCAAGTTTTAATAAGAATCAAAGTTTTTGGTTGTTGGATTTTTAGAAGAATGACTACCTAATGTGGCAAAGGTGATGTATCGAAACTTACAAAACAACGGACTAATATTCAAGTTGAAATGAAATCAATTTAAAATTTCGTGCTTGCCACTCATCATTTGTCTATGATATTATTTGTTGAGGTACAAATTTTCGGGCCCTAATCTCACTTAACCCATTCACTAAAAAATAATACCCACATAAGCCCATTAACTATTTTGAGCCCACATAAATAACCACCACAAATACTTCCCACATATTACCTAAATATTCTCCACATTATTACCCAACTTAGGCTCCCACAAATACTCTCTATACAAACCCCATAAATTATTTTGGGCCCACATAAATACTTATGATACCATTACCATATTGGGCCACAAAATTATACCATCTCTATAAAAGGCCCAAACTCATTTACTTTGTGGGCAAAACCCAAAAAGCCCAACAAAACCCTCTACAAAGCCCATTGCTACATGGCACCTCTAAAGTCCGTAGCTACATGGCACTCTTACAAAGCCCGTTGCTACACGGCACCCTAAAGCCCGTTGCTACACGACACCCTTACAAAGCCCGTTGCTACATGTCACCTCTAAAGCCTGTTGTTACATAGCACCCTAAAGCTTGTTGCTACACGACACCTCTAAAAGCCCGTTGCTACATGGCATCTCTAAAACCTGATGCTATACGGCAATAATTTTTGCAAAATCTTACAAAGCCTAAATATTATTTTGACACCTATTTTACAAAGCCTGTATATTATTTTGGTACCTATTTACAAAGCTCAAATATTATTTTGGCACCTATTTTACAAAGCCCAAATATTGTTTTGGTACTTATCTTACAAAGCTCAATACTATTTTGGACTAAAGCCCCTAACTCATGGGAAATATAATTACTCACCCTTCAAAAAATATTTCTCTTACAAAATTTATAAAAAACATGTATATCACCCATGGCAAAACTATTCAGTTTGAAGGGATGATCAAGCCCAAAGAAGCTCAACTACAAGGCTCAGCTGAGCTAGCCAACTCACATACAAATCCCAGCAGCTGAAACTCACGTAAACTGGCCAGTCAAGTCTCAGCACAACCTGATAGCTGGAGCCTATTGCCATCAGTTCTAGCTAGTCCAATCAGATTAGAAGATGACACGTGTCTAGAAGGGGTTAAACCCTTCCTTGCCAAGCTGATTTCCATCATTTCTCATGTGACACAAAGCTGAGATGACATGACATAAAGCTGAAAAGTTTCAGCTAGCTGTCTCTCCTTTCTTCTCCAACCTATTTGGTCAAGGACCAAGGGTAGCCATGACCAGGCCATGAAAGCTTTTGGAAGAACTTGAAATCAGTTCATTATCATGCCAAAAATGTGTACTCTATGGTTCATGGACCAAGCACATGAATCCCAAATGGGAAAATTTAGGGAAATGTGGTTTGGAGGGCACCAAAGGGATCTCCAGCAGAGTTCCCAGCAAAGGGCTTCGAGATTGACACCTGGCTTAAGGGTGATATAATCTGCCCTAGGAAGTTTTGATTCTAGTAGCAGTAAAACTAAGATCATTAGCCTAATACCTGCTCTAATCCCATTAGCTAAGGACAATCAACATTTAATACCAAGTTAAAACTCAAGCTGCTATTACCCAAAACAACAAGAACATTCTAAAAGCTGAGCTTACCACTCTTAGCCAAAATCCTAGGAATGATTCTCTAAGGATTTTCTAAAGATTGGTGCTGATTTAGCAAATATTATTTGCTAATCACCCCCTAAAACTCAATTATAAATAGAAGATCTCTATCAACACTCCAACACAGACCAATAGAGAAGAACTCTCTCAAAAAACTTTTCTATTCTCCTCAATCTAATTTTCTAAAAGCTCTTAGTGAGGCTCTAAGTCTTTGAGTCCTTAGTTTCAAGCCTAGAAACTAAGCTCTTTAGCCCATAGCTCCCAAATACCTCTCATACCTCTACTTGTAAGCTTTTATCTATCTCCAGCAAAAAGCTCCAGCAGCTTTACTAAACACTCTCACACACTACTGATACTACTCAAAATGACCCTCTCTACTTACCACATATATTATACCCATGAGCATGCCCTGGTATCATAATGATCTTGCTGTGCTAACTGGAATTTCTCTCTCTCCCTTTATCTCACACTAAGTTTCCTCATTACTTACTATAATGGAACCTATGATATTTGTTTATTCATTTACTATTGAAGGTTATGATGTAACTGTTACCATAGAGTTTTTTCCTCATATTGTCATATTAGAAGACTCTTCTCCAGAGCCAATGGATGATGAGTTTGAAGATGTAGATGCTTTCCTTAATTTGTGAAATAGTTAACGGCTAGTGGTTTATGCTGTTTTGTCTCATTTTACCCCTGGAATATTTTACCGCTGGAATATTTTACTACTGGGTTATTTCTTTATCGCAGTATGCTTTTTATTATGCTAAGGTGTCTGCTGTAGGAAATGTTTTTGGGCCATTTCATAACCCTTGTCAGTCCTATCCTAGGCCCAGGGTATAAAAAGAAGGCGAACTCTTCGAAAAACTTCATCGATAGCCTTTAGGCCATGCTTCAAGCCCATCGTCGAGTTTCGGTTTAGGCCCTGAACCCAATATAAATCTCATTTGTCGGAAGGAAAACTTTTTTGCCCCCAACACTATCTGATGATGTGTGAAATCAGTAAGCTAAATGCTTTGAACTTCAATGATGATTGGATGACCTGGAAAGAAAGAAAGAGATTATCGAAGGTGACTGGGGTGAACTGGCCAAGGACCCTCTGACGGTTAAGTCAGATTTCTCTCTAGAACTCAAGTATAGTGAGTGGATGAATAGTAGAACATACATTAGGCTAGTGAGATTGGGTCCCATTTATAGAGAGTTTGGAGTGGGTCTACTTGTTAGACTCCACTAACATCATGGGAGATGTGTGGGCTTAGTGGGAAGAGTGGAGCAAATTTCGGGGAATTCACCTCACGTCTCAAAATAGTGGATCGTGGTTCGATCATTTTGTGTTTGTAGAAAATACTCTGAAATTCAATAAGGTTGTGTTTGGATGGCAACATTTGGATTTGGATTTGGACTTGAAATCCATTGATTTAAAATATCTTGATTTGAAATCTTTTGATTTTAAAATTCCTTGTTTGGGTCTTTTTAAACAAAGAAGGATTTGAAATTCATCATTTCAAATTCCATTGTTTGGATACCTAAATTTGGATTTGGATTTAAGATCAATAAAATATATTTTTTAATTATTATTTTTCTTAATCCTTCTACATTTTAATTTTAGTAACATTTTTAATAAATACATGAGGTAATATTAATAATTCAATTGACAAGATAATAACTAAATATATCTTTAGTCATAAACAACTAAAAAAATATCTTACCAATTATTGACAGCTAAAATTTTTATATCAACTAGAGAGAAAACCCATATGCATGGATTTTTTCATAAAATTCAAAATCTCAAACTAAAAAATTATTCTAAAGTTCATAACAAATAAACAATTATATATCAAGAGAGACAGATTAAATACCCAAAATATGTGTATTTTCTTCCCATTTCTATTATGCTTTTCAAATAATGCAAAATTCAAAATAAGAAAATTACAATATATAAATATAAATATAAAGTCTCAAATTAATAACACGACGATGCCGAGATTGATATTCCTCAAACATTTCTTTTGCCAAAGCATCTCGAAAGGCTGTCCACTCATCAGTAACTCTAACAAATGTGATGTTTTCTTCTGATATCTCATTTTCATTTAGTGAAACATCTTCTAATTAAAGATCCACAACTCTCAACAACTTATCCTCATTCATTTCATCCCGTATAAAGTTATGAAGAATGCAACATACATTAATAATCCTAATTTGAGTCTTCATTTCATAAAAATTAGCTATGCGTAATATTGCCCACCTTTTTTTCGATAACCCAAAAGCTTGTTCAATTGTATTTCTTGCAAATGAGTGTCGAAGATTAAATAGCTCCATACAATCTATTAGTGTATTTCCTCTCCACAAATTTAAATGATATCGAGTTCCTCTATAAGGACTAAAAACCTAGGACAATTTGTGTACCCGGAATCCACAAGATAATACGTATTTGATGGTATTTCTATGCAATAGCATTGACTCAAAGCATCACGCAACACTCGAGAATCCGATGTAGATCCCTCCCAACCAGGTAATACATATATGAACTTCAAATTAGCATCACAAGCTCCTAAAACATTTGTACTGAGTCCACCTTTCCTATTTCGATATCTACCTTGATCTTCTATGGGAACAGTTAATGGGACATGAGTACCATCAAGAGCTCCAAGTGCTCCCTTGAACCACTTCCATCTATCATCTCCTTCGTGAAGAACTACATGATCTTTTTTTATATACTTCTTGCCTATCTTAAGAATAGCTTTGAACACAAAACGAAATTGTCTACTTATAGTTTCCCTAGAACGATAAAAACATTTTTAATTGTTCTATTCTTGAGGTCATGAGCAAGAATATGTAAAACAATGCTACAACTTCCCTAACCGTAACATTTTTTGTGACAACTAATCCACCCTCACCACACAAAATGTTACATAACTTGTTAAACCCATGTGTGTTTATACGTAATTCTGATATGCATTTAGATTCCTGAGCTAGAGATCCCATCCAAAGCCTCCTCTGATAAATCCCCGTTTCAATTTCACTTCTTAATGGTTCTCTCACAAAGTACTTCCTACGCGAGCATATTCCAACAAGCATAACAAAAAACTCCACTAGTAAAGGCAAAAATCTCATTGCCTCTTCCTCATATGCTTCCATCTCCTCTCTTTTACATTTTCGTTGAATGGATATATCTCTTCCATCATTGGTCATTTTTGTCTTTGTCCATTTTTTAAAATACAAACAGTAAGAATCTATAACTAAAAAAAAAGGTTATCAAAGAAAATCCATGAAATCACACCAAACAAATCAATGCAATTGCAACTACAAATATGAATAATAAATAATTAACACAACTAAAGGTAAGCAGCCCAGTGATGATGTTGCCAGTGATAAATAATCACACCATACAGTAAAATAAAAAGAAAATGTTAGTGGGAAATTTGGAAATGCATTTGTATTGATTTCTTTAGTGATGCACTTCTAATGACATGAATAGCACCCAGTAAGTCTCTTTCACATTCACAATGCATACACTGGCATTCACAAACACCTGTCTCTCTTTTCTATCTGCAGGATTGAGTCACAATATAGACCCACGGTGAAAAACTTAAAGAAGATGTTGGTTGGTTCTATATAAATGAACATTACTCATATCATAAAATGTAGTTTATGTAGGCAATGCAATTTTTTAAGCCTCACGAAGGATAGCGGGAGCAAATTACAGCTTTCATAATCCCCACATGAATTTGTAATTGATAATGAAAATATTGTTGCTTCTATTTTTAACATACTGTTCCATCTCATAATCTAATCTATCAAATATAGCTTATTTGAATTATGCATCCACAAGGCTTGCCTTGAATGACAAATTGCAATATAGATTTTGCTTATGACAAGCAAAATGCTGATAAAGATGAAAAATGGGATATTTCTTGCCAACATAGAAAATTGTGAATTTCATTCCAACAACTGTTTAAAATTGTAGAGTTCAATTTTGCTGGTTCCTGTCTCTACTCTCTACTTATAGTTAGATGTTGTTTTAAGAGATTTAGAAACCCTATCGGCCAATCTCATTCCACATCGAATAAACCATGTTATAATTGTTTGATGTCAACGAAACAGAAGATTTTAAATAAATTAAAAAAAAAAAAACCCTTTCTATATCAATTATTTGATATTTATTAGCCCCATTGCCTTTATAATTGTTGATGCTGGTAAGAATATTGATCAATTTGACCCAAACCTCAATAATGACCTTCAAATTCTTCCAATCTAAATTATTCTTCACATCCATAATATTGTCATTCCTTAAAAAGTGGTTTTGGTTTTAACTTTTAAGGGAAGAGAAAGTAATGGATATGATTCTTGATCCTACATCAATGTTATAGAAGACTCCAATAATCTTTACAGTTCACAATATAAATTTTATGTCTCATATGCACACATATAACCCATTTTTAGTCCTCCATTTAAACCATAACTCAGCTTACACAATGAATATATCATTGAAACTTAATGTTGAGGTTTATGCCTTAAAATCCAATTTATTGGCATGTCATAAATAATTAAATTGTTTAATTATATGAGATTATTTATAAATGAACTAATAGGACATTATCATAGTCCTTGAGATGCATTGTATGTGATTTATGTGATTTAGTCATAGAAGATATAAATCACAAGTTCCTTGTAAACTCAAAACGTAGTTCATAGTTGATGATGAAATTGGGCGTTTCATTTGCGATGACTATAACACATCAACTAAGATGGTTTGTCTTGATCATGGAAGAGGAGACTTCTAGCTGATGTGTTGGGTAACCACACGTAGTGTTAAGGGAACACATATTCTCAAGATGGAATCCATAATCTCTTTTTATAGAGACATGAAATATCTCCTTGAGATAAGTTTAATGAGAACTGGTTATCAGGGGGCCCACTTTAGTAAAGAGTTTCTAAAGTTTATATTTATTGAAATCGATTTCAATAAATGTGAATAACTAAAAGATTAAATCGGGTACTCAAGGATAAAATAGTTGTTTACAAAGTGACACTTCCTTATGACTTTTTTCACTATGGATATTTTATGGAGGGGTCAAATGATATCTCTGGAGTCTTGGGATATAATTTATTAATAAGGCCTAGATTGCAACTATATTTATATAGTGGTATTAAGTATAATTATTAGTAACTTTAGAATTGTCAAGAGTTGACAGATAAGCCCAAGACCCATTAGAGCTAGAGTCTTATTTGTTCATTTTGGTCCCATCTCAAGCCACAAACTAAAACCCAATTGGGCAAACCCAAAAGGCTAACCCAATTAGATAATCAGTTTTTATTTAATAAGAGTTATTAAATAAAGGAACTACCTAGGTAGTTAGAATGTGCATATGATGAAAAGAAAAGAAAACAATTTTTTTCTATAATGAGAAGAAGAACTTTCTTTAGAATCAATTTACATAAAGATTGATTGAGCGACCACTCTTCTCGGGCATCATGTGGAACTGGGATGTTGATTAGAGGTATTCTCAAGTCTTTTTTTTTTTTTGAATTTCACTGCATTAAGGTACGCTTTCTATTATTTATTCAAGAATTCAAGGTTACATGTTATCTCTCATGAATGAAGTAGATCCGTGTTTGTTGCTTTCGTTGTGTGTTTTGCATGAGATGCAAAACCAAATTTTCCAACAATTAATAACTATGTAGAATATAGCTTATTTGTAATTGAGAACTAGTTTTGGCCAAAAAGAAAATGTTAGTGGGAAATTTGGAAATGCATTTGTATTGACTTCTTTAGTGATGCACTTCTACCCCCAACAAGCTTAGCTCATATTGGATTTATAAGGACAAGTATTAGTGCGACAATTAACAAGCTTACAAATCCTTCACTGGCTGCAAAAATTCCTACACTGCCATTTCAATTTCCTTTTCTTCTCTAATGAAAGTTCAAGTATATGATTATGGGATTGGTGTCATCTAATCTAATGTACCTTGCCTCCTCACCTACCACTGCATGATGCTTTTACCAAAGCAACATCTCAGTTGTACAACATCACTGAAAAAATTCAACAAATAGCTACAAGAACTGTTTACACACACAATGAGTCTTGAAAAAAATGAACCAAAAGCTTATAACAATTCACATGCTCTATTTATGTATATCAATTCATAGAAGTATTTCATCAAACACATAATTTGCATTACAAACCCACAAACGAAAATAGAAATAGAAAATAAAGACAAACTCAAAACAAATCATTGAAAATACTATGAAACAAAACCCACAAACAAATCAAACGAATCCCAAACAAAACCCACACACAAATCAAAGGAAACCCAAACAAACCCACCAAAAAAAAAAAAAATGAAACCCACGGAAAACCCCAGAGCCTTTATGATTCAGATTTAGTAGAAAGAGAGAAATAGAGAGGATAAAGAGGAAGAAAAGAGTTGAGAGAGACAAACCTTGCTGCAAGAAAGAGAGAAAGAAGTACTGAGAACAGAGGAAGAGAGAGTGTGATAGTTCTGGAGCCGATGAAGCACTGAGAACAAAGGGCAAGCGTGAGGTGAGGGATTTCTAAATTCTTGGGTTTGTGAGGGGATTTCAAATCCATGGATTTGGACCCTTGAAATCCAAGATGGATTTGGGCCAAATACAAATCCAACTCTTTTAACTTATCCAAACAATGGATTTGGATTTGGGCCCACACAAATCCAAATCCAAATTCATGTCCGTCATCCAAACAAACCATAAGTGTTAATTGGTTGTCTATACCTTCCTGTGGTATGGAGACCGATATCTCTTTGGACGAACAGCATCTCCTTGGACGACCTATTTTCATGCTTATGGTGCATCTTGCTATTTTCTCCCTTCTCAAGATTATTTCGGGTGTTGTTGGGCTTGGACGACCCTTATGGATGAATGAGACTTGTTATAAATCACCATCACTATTGATATAAAATTTCCAAAGACTTCCAATTTATAGGTACCAAAATCCATGGTTGCCTACAGTCCAGCTATACAAGCTTCATATTCTATCATATAATTGGTGCAGTCAAAATGGAGCTTGATTGCTAACGTGGCACCGAAGACGCACTTGTTAGTATTTAACCTTGGCTAGAACTTCCTAAGACATTGCAACAACTTACATAGGTTTATCAAGTGATTTTCCAAATTATGAGATTTAGCAATTATGCTGTCAATGTAAACTTTCATCTCCTAGTACAGCATTTCATGGAATAGAGTGACCATGGCTTTGTCATTTTTCAAACGGAAAGTCACAGCTTCGTACATGAAAGTATTCTAGTGTGTGATAAACGTCGTTTTTGTCTTGTCTTTCTTAACTATTTTGATTTGGTTATATCTCGAAATATCCTCCATAATAGAACATTGTATTGATAGCTATATTATCAACTAATGTATTAATGTGAGGAATAGAGTAATTATTTTTAGGACTGACCGATTAAAATCTTGTTAGTTTGATCACATCTTAACCTAAATCCCATTCTTTGCAGAGAACTTACCTCCCAAGGACTTCCCATCTCTTTAGAAGTGTATAAGTGTTCATAAAAAAAAGAGAGTATAAATGTTTATTCTACTCTATTGTTTTTTTTTTTTTTTTACTATTTCTATCTTGTCTTTTTTATTTTCATAACAATCCCCCTAAAAAGAGTTTCCACCTTGTCTTCAAATGAATAAAAGAAGGGTTAGAATACAATTATACATTTTAAATTTGGTTGAAATTTATTTAAGATTTTAACTTTAATTTCATTCAATTAAGTTTTTAAAATTTTAAAATTATTAAATTTAAGCCTTATGTTAATTCCACTTAAAAACTTAAAAAACTCTTTAAGAGTACTAAAATAATTATAGTCAAATTTAATTGGGGAAATTTGCATTTTAAATATATTTTTAAAGCGTTTATTTGTCAAAGGAAAAAGAAATTAAAAAAGAAAAAAGGACGTTTCTTTCTCAGTCACAACAAAGAACAAACTGGGCAAAATCAGTGTCCTTCAAGCAGCGACGCCGCACTCAGTAGTCAGAAGTCGGTACAGTCTCAGCCACAGCGTCAGCGTCAGCGCACTTTCAATTTCTGACAAGTCATGGCTTTCTCCGCCGTAACAAAACGCTCTCGCTCTATCGGAGCCATCCTCTTCAACGCTAGGCTCTTCCCAAATTCCACTTGTAGAAGTAGAAGTAGAAGATTCACCACCGAAACTTCTTCAGCTTCGAATCAAACGAATCTGATAAAGCAATTGAGGGAACGAACGAGCGCGCCCATAAAGGACGTGAAGGCCGCACTGATGGAATCCAATTGGGACATCGAGGCTGCCCAGACTGAGCTCAGGAAGAGAGGCAAAGTACTGGCGTCCAAGAAGTCCGCTCGTTCAGCCACCGAGGGTTTGCTCGCTCTCGCTCTCTCTCACACTCCCACTCACAATAGGGCTGCTCTTATCGAACTCAACTGCGAGACCGATTTCGTCGCCAGGAACGATATTTTTCAGCACTTGGTTTGTGTTTTTTTTTTTTTTTGTTCACATTTTCCGATTTTGCTTTTTACATACATATATTTCTTCATTGCTCATGCTTCTTATTTTTATTTTTTATTTTTTTAGGCTTTGTCTTTGGCGAAGCAGGCTTTGCTGGTGGAAAGTGGTACTCAGGCTCAGCTGGGTTTTGGTGCTGGCGGGTTTCATGTTGGACCTGAGACTCTCGAGGTATGGATAATCTGTTGTTAGCTTTGTAATTAATAATTATTATGTTGTTAGGACTGTGATTAAGTTAGTTACACATACCAAAAATACTTTGTTCGTGTCAATTTTTAGTTTAGTTTTGTAGACACTTTGTTTGGGAGTTCATAAGGAATGGATACTCATGGGCTAAAGTTTAGTTAGGAGTGGTGATAGTTAGTGTGTACGGGATACAGCTGAAATCATGTTTTGTTTTGGAAACAAGATTTCAGTTATAATTGTAAAATCGTGTTTTCAGATACACTGTGTACGGCAGTGTGCATTTCAGTGTGTGAGTTTAGGGACCAATGGCGTATTTTACCCTATACAATATTTGATTATTTATAGCATTGTTTAATTGGAAGAAGAAAGAGATCAGAGGGAGAATTCACTAATTGTAAAATATATTTATTTGAAGAAAGGAAAGGTGGTATATTTTCTTTGGCCCTTATAGGTGAAGAAAAATAAACTACAATTTTGCATATATGGGATATCAAAAATGAGAGCTTGTTTATTTATTTAGCTATTTTTAGCTTAAATTTTTTCAAGTAAAGCATGTCCATAAAATGGCTCTTGGATCAGTTTCAAGTAAAGCATGTCCATTTTATAAACAAGAGCCATTTTATTTATAATTGTTTCAAGTAAAGCATATGGGATATCCATAAACAATTTTGCATATATTCTAGTATTCTGCTAATTACTCGTGGATCAATTGATTAATTTTCTGCTTCTTTGTTAAGATGGTACCATATTTTTTTAATGTAGATTTCAAAATAACCCTAAGGAATAGCATAATTGACTGGAGACAACACTGCATGAAATGGGGGTCATTAGTTCGAACCTCCCTCCCCTTGGGGCTAAAACTTACTTATAAATTTTGGACCTATACAGCTCAGGGCTTATGTGGATTTTGGACCTTGAGAGCTCTTGTCTATTTTTCTAAATTTCTAAGTTAAATCATGTGATGAAGGAAATAAAGGCTGAGATATTGTAGTTTTCTCTGTTGATGACCTCTACTTTGGCTAAATTGAGTCTAAAAGGGGCCTTAGTTTCATATTGTCCATTTTGCCAACTTCGTAAATTTTAGACCTTGGTGCGACGGCTAGTGCCTTCTGCCCAAGCAATGTATTGTGGGTATGAGTTTGTGAACTGGGTATTGCTATGTTACACGTATTTCTTTTGATTCTTTTTATCGGTGAGTTATACATGCATCCAGTGAGTTTTCAACGTATCACATTCTGCCCTGATTTTAGAAATGGAGGAAGGGCTGTATGAACTAGAGCTCATTGGCCTAATTGTGATCTGTGTTAGTAAGATTTAATCATGCTTTGAGAATTTCACCTAGTAATATTGTATCGCGGTCAAGGACTTTGACAATTTTAACCAGGTCATAAAGCTGACATGAAATTTATGTACTGGTGACAATGATATTTAGTCTATGCATGGTGAAAATTTAGTTTTTTTAAGGAAATAGTGAAAACAGGTAAAATTTTCGAATTTGTTTCTGGGAAATTCTGATTTTTTTTTTTGGTAGAAGTTGTTAGTCTATGGTCAGTGAGTTAATTTATCTTCAATCGTATCAGGAGTTGAAGTTAAATCTTGAACATCCAAAGATTAGTGGAGAAACAACTGTTCATAATGCAATTACTGAAGTGGCTGCAATGATGGGAGAAAATGTCAAACTTAGAAGGGGATTTGTGATGTCTACATCTTCAAATGGTGTTCTCTCTACCTACCTCCATACCAGTCCTCAACCAGGTACTGTAATGTCAAACTGCTTTTTTTTTTTTTTTTGGGGTTAGCACCCACTAGGTTTTGAGCCCACAACTTCACCCTCTACACCATTTTTCAGAGGGAGGAGAATAGAGCTCATTGGCTAGTGATTTCAAACTGTTTCCCTTCCCTTTATTGGAAGAAATTAGACTCTCTTATTCTCTCTCTCTCTCTCTCACACACACACACACACACACACGTCCTAAAATGGAACTCCTGTGTTCTGTGATACTGTTTAGATGATAAGTTGGTAACCTTGGCCGGACTAAGAGGATTGTCTCATTTGGCATGAACCATGAACTATTAAATGTTTGATCTGGAACAGGTTTGGGTCGTATAGCTGGAATTTTAACTCTTGAAGTAGAGGATGGAAATTCTCAACTGGAGGCTCTTCAGCGTGTTGGATCAGAATTGGCAATGCATATAGTAGCAGCCAAGCCATTGTTCTTGACTAAGGAACTTGTTTCTTCTGATGCATTGGAAAGTGAAAGGGAAATTCTTAAGTCTCAGGTACTCAGTGACATCATTAAGCACTAATAATTGGCTCTATGCTAAACATGAAATGAGCAGTGAAAGCCATTTGTTGATATGGTCAATAGAGGGCCTTTTAAAGCACTGAATTGTAGCATGGAATCTGTTCGTTGACTTATTCAATAAATGTCATCATTGTTGTTCTATGAGGTGCCAACTGAAATTTTTATATGAATGTGGCTTTTTTCCGCCCTCTTTGGGTGTATTAAGTTATGTTGATGGAACTGTAACTAGTGTGAGAAACACGTGGAAGCATCACAAGTAAGTTTCTTATTACCATAGGTTTTCATCAAAGATCATCATTAAATCTATATCTCTTTCAACTAGTGATGGATGAGCTAACTAAATTGATTCAAGATGAAGTCTCTTAGTATATTTTTTTGAAATGATAAGAGTTTTAGTGGATGAACTAGATGTGAAGTTAGAAATTTGAAGAGATGTTTTAGAATCTAAAGGCTTTCGGCTAAGTAGGAATAACATAGAGTACATCAAATGGAAGTTTAGTAAAAGTAGAAACAAAGATGAAGGAGTTGTAAGACTTTATGGTTAAAAGATACCAAAGAGGGAGAGCTTTCAATATATTGGATAATTCATAAAGATAAAGAGATTGAAGAGGATGTGAATCATAGGATAAGAGTAGGATGGATGAAGTGTAGGTATCAAGAGCACTCGTAGATATCTATTTAGATAAATGAAAACTTTTATTAGATTAGTTATGCTATATGGTACAGGATGTTGGGTTGTTAAGACGCAACATGTTTGAGTGTAGCATTGTAGCTGAAATGATAATGTTAAGATAGAAATACAAGGAAAGATATGATTAAAAAAAAAAAATCTATTAAAGATAGGGGTAAGCCCTATTGATGAAAAGATATGGGAGAGTCATTTGGGATGGTTTGGTCATGTGCATAGGAGAATGATTAATGCACCAATGAGAAAAAGTGAGTTAATCAAGTCTAGGGAGCGAAAAGGTAAAGGAAGACCTAAAATAGCATTATTAGAAGAAATATAAAAGGACATATCGTTTAAGGAGATATCAGAGAGTATGACTTCGAATAGCATAAAGAATACATGTGGGCAACCCTAACTAGTCTATTGAGGATCCAAATGTCAATCCCAAAATTTTGGGACTTAGGCTTGGTTGTTATTTTTGTGTATTCATAGATCCCAAGCTGTGATGTTTTTTGGATTATTCTTGTAGAAAATGGTGGTGATATTTTCATGATGGTGGTGTGTGCATTGAAGATTATTGGTCCTGTGAAGAAAGTTGAGCCTTTGGAGAAAAATTTCTTCAGCGGAAGACATTGACTCAAAGGAGGGTCATTGATAGGAAAGGATTGATGTAACCAACTTCAAGTAGCCATGTAGTGTTGCTGTGCAAAGGCTGTTTCTAGGCTCTAGCAAATGCATTCCACTGGAAACTTGTTGTAATGAATCTCCTCTCTACTATAATATGTATGTGTGGTTGAGTAGACATACATGTGCTTGATCTCCAGCACTGTTTCTAGCAACTGCATGCCACTGGAAACTTCTTGTAGTGAATTCCCCATCTCTTTACCATAATAACCTGATTTGTTTGGTATGATTTTGTTAGACTGTGGTTGCTTCAAATGATCTCTGCCCAGCAATTATAGGAACTTAAAAAGTATGAACCATCAGATATCACAGGGGCCTTTTTTTTAATACAGTTTAGCCCCAAAGGGAAATTTGAACTAGGGACCTTTGCTTCATGAGTTGTGGTCTTCAGTCAATTGTGCTCCCCCTATCCCCTCCCCTCCCTCTCTTTTTTTCTTTTGTTTTCAGATAGCTTTCCTTTTTCTTTTTTTGATAAGTATTTTCAGATAGCTTTTCAATGATGATTATGCGAATCTATTCTATCTCCTCAAACTATTCTGTAGTTTTCTGCTAATTTGCAACATCCTTCTAGCTACTTGTCATTGTAATGTTCATTCTGGTAGTTTTAGATTTTAAACTATTTATTTGGTTTTTCTTTACAGGCTGAAACCAGTGGGAAGCCTCAGATGGCCATAGAAAAAATGGTAGAAGGTCGACTTCGTAAATACTTTGAGGATGTTGTTCTAATGGAGCAAAAATTTGTTATGAATGATACCATAAATGTAAAGGTATGTGAGGCCAGCTTGTATTATTTGAAATTATGAAATTTGATTACTAGAAAATGGACCATAAGATGAATCTAATTTATTCTTCAGATAACATGACCAGAAAGATAACAACAGATTAATCAGTTTTTGTTTGGAGAATGAGGTATCTAGCCAAAAACTAAAAATAAGAGAACCTGGCAGAACTTTGTGTGTCAAACACTGGCCATTTTGAAGTTTAAGTGTATAACAAATGTTTTTTTCCTCGTGGGAGGATAATATCTTTCTGTGGAGATATGTTCATTTTGGATTTCTCATTCTACCTTTGTTTCTTATAATGATAGATTTTATAATTTAACTCCCTTATCACTATAAAAGAGTATATATAATTTAGCTCTTAAATAGTTAATTGTCAAATTACAGTGAGGGCTCTGCATTTGAGTTCATATGGAATTTTTTCACACCTGTAATTTTATAGCTGTGCATATTATCCACCGGTTTCTTTTCTTTAATTCTACGGGCAGTAATGCATGTTGCGTATCTCCATATTCAATAAAAAGGTTTTATCCAGTGCATAAGGTATCGCCATATTCAATGTCTTGAAAGAATTTGGATTTGGGATGAAATAGTAATTGACACTTGACAATGACAATGACAAATGAAATAGGATGTCTAGATCTAGGTTAGTATTTGAGAAGGAGAATTTAAAGAGGCAGAGAGATTGGAAAGTAACTTCTGATGAACCTTATCATCTCTATGTAACATCCTTGCATGTCCCTAAATCCTCCTACATCTTCATTGGTTTGTAGTTCTCAGAAGTGAAACTGTGAAAGTAAAAGTGGAGATATATATTATGAAAAAAATGCAACATAACAATTAACATGTCACCTGTTAACTTGCTCACTGAGGATGACGGGTTTCAATTTTAGCTGTTGTATTATGGAAAGGTCCATTTTAGTTGAAGTCCATGCCAATATATTAGCTCATCCTTGTGTATTGATGGTGGTCTGGACAGTAGATTTTGTTGTTTCAAGCTAGTTTGTGGTGTGGTGTACTTATTGTATCATCATATGTTGACTGTTATATGGATTTCTAGTATTGCTAATGAATTTCTGTTCAATCACACAAAAAGAAAAGAGAGAAGCATGAAAAGATGTTGACGCCATAAGCCATATGTTACACTCGTGGGATCTATGTGTAGCACTACGACTCCATACAGTGATGAGTATAGAAGAGTCTAGACCAACTATAGCTGGCTCCGATTGGTGTCTTCTTATAATAATCACTAGAAGACATTAAGTTTAGCTTAATATTGATTTATAAGACCTCATCAAAACATAGTTTCTCTTCACTTGTTTGGAGTATTAACCGCTTTATCTGCCAGTATCTATAACATGCAGACATGCACAACTGCTGGCAAGTTTCATATGTGAGCATATTTGTGCCCTGTATTATTTGCTATTTTGTAGTTGACTCATGTTTTATACATTACTCTACAGACGCTGTTAAATAATCTATCCAAGGAAGTAGGCTCACCTGTGAAGATAGGGAATTTTTTCAGGATGGAAGTTGGAGAAGGAATTCAAAGGTAGAAACCATACACTTTGCTCAATGTATGTTCTTTGGTCCAAGCAATACCATTGAGCTTGTCAGTGTAACTTTTTTACTACCATTAATATGAAATGTAATGTGTTTGTTCTGAAATGGTGTTCATATGAGTTTTGCTTTGTCATCACCTGTGTAGCTTCCTTAATCTTAGATAATGTAAAATGTAATGTGTGTGTTTTCCATCAGTTCTTTGGCTATAGCCATGGACCTGCTCAAGATCATAGTTATCATTATGTCTGAACGTATTGAATGTTGCTCATAAGTTTACCCATATTGATGCTCATCCTACTAGGTAGAACTGGCACCATAAAGGCTTCCGTTTGGAGCAGAAAGAGTCAAGCATGTTATTGCGTATCAAATGTATCCCTACAGGATACAACAATGATACAGCCCATACTAGTCAATTCTCATTGTTGACTTGACATTTAAGAAAATGCTCTGACCACCATTAGTTCCTTATTCATAGCATATGCATGATCACCTCCCTCCTTTCTTATGCTATTGCATTCTTCTTCATGGCAAAGCACTTCCTTGATTTCACTGTCTCATCCGGTGTATCTCCTTTCAGAAGCCTAGGGAAATAAAATTCTGGGATGAGGTTCATTTTTTCCATGTAATATTTGCATAGGTTTTAGCCAGTAATGACAAAATTGAGAATTACCGGAGTAGATTTAGAGACAAATGTGATGTAACATATAAAATGATATGAACCAGTTTGTGAAATGTCAGTATTGGTTTTATTCATCACTGAACTTCATTTTGTTTAGTAAGTTTCTGTTGATTTTTGGGAGGCTACCTTGAATAATTTGTAGTCATTGTCATTGCTATTTACGGTTGCGTGACTACCAAAGCTTCTTATCATTTGGGCATGCTGAACTAGGTCTTCAGGGCCTAATCTGCATATGTTGTCTATGATTGTCATAGTCTTTGTTGTATGCTCATTTTTCAGTTCATTTTGTTTGGAGCCTGAGGTGAGATTATGCACCTTATACCCTGCAGCAAAAATATTTTTTGCTTTACCCAGCACATGGCCTTATTGTGTCCTATATTTTTTCACTAAAATTGCTACTTGTTCTACATAGGCTGGAAGAATCGACTGCATCTGAACCTGTGGCTCAGGCTGTTTAATGTAAGGTAATGCCACTCTCATCCAGCCATCCAGGGGACCCATTAAGGTAGAGGTTAATTTTGAAGATGTCACTCCAGGACCCCAGGTCCAGGGTTGGGGATTTTGTTTTCATTTTTAGTTTTGATGGTCTTTCGCATGTTTTCGTGCACTCCCCATCTTAGTTAGTTACCATTAAAAATGAGGCTTCTTGAGGAGCGGAATGTTTGAAGTGCTCCAAAGTTATTCTTTTGGGGTTATAAAATGCTACATCTTATTTTTGTTACAGAATTTTGAGACTTGTCTTTCTTTTTTCACCCTACAAAGTGAAATTTAAGGATAGGTTTTTTTTTTAATTGTTTTTTTATTTTTTTATAAAGAATATACCAAATGCTTATTTAATGGAAGTATTTGGGTTTGCATGGTTATTCATTTGCGTTCGTATGCACTTTATGTTCAATTAGGGAGCATTAGCTACAACACCAAAGTTTTGTCCTATGAGCAAATTTCAATAAATGTCTAAGACCTATTTTTTATATAAATCGTTACTACTTATATTTTATATATATATATATATATATATATACATATATAAACCATTACTACTGATTAATTAAATGATAATTTTGCAACCTAACGGATTTTTTTCTTTTTTGGGTTTTTATTCTTCCAGATGAAGAAAAACACGATTGTTTAGCATATTACATGGTTTTATTCAAGATCGCCTCTTGTATGATTATCCAATTTTGATTCCTTCTTTTCTTTTCCTTTTACTTTTTTTGGTCCCCAAATCATAGAAGAAGCTTTATCCTCCCACATCCCAATCTCCTCGAACCCAAAATATAATCACAGTTGCACACGCCTTAGCTTGCTTAGCAAAGGATTTGGCTGGTCCAAAACTGTGGCTGTGCAATATTTTCATCCTCAATCAATAAAATTACTATCTTTTTCTCTAAAAGAATTAAAAATATAATCACAATGTTGAATTTACACTTAGTGTGTGTTTGGATTCGACTTAAGCTGCGTTGCGTTTCTTGTTCCTACGTTTCTGTTTTTTTTTTTTTTTTCACGCGTTTTGTTTTGGAGTAATGCAGTTACTGTTCATTGAACAGTAACCGCAAATGTTGACTTTCTGCAGTGAACAGTGCATATATGCACTGTTCACGGACCCACAAATTACAATAACTTTTTCATTGAAAATGGGTTCTACGGTACTATTTACACATTTAAAAATTATTTTGCTACAGTGTTTTCAATTTTCAGTTTTCAGTTTCAGCAAAATAAGTTCTATCCAAACACACCCTTAGTTTGTTTTGAAGTAAAATATTTTACATGTAAAAACATTTTCAATAAAATATTTTCAAGTGTTTGATGTGTCAAGTAAAATATTTCAAGCAAACCACCAAAATCAGTCTCAACCACTAGAGTCATTGGTGTTGAAGGTTGGGTGACCGAAAATGGTGGCTCTGGCGACTAGACTGCTGGTGACAGCTGTTGGAGCAGCATCTCTGGTGACTAAACCACCAGCATTGGTGGCTAGAATGGCATCTCCAATGACTGAACCATCGACACCATCGTTGGAATGGTGGCTTAAGTGATTGGACCCTAGGCATCGGTCGCTGGAGCAGCGACTCCAGCCAATGGACTATAGGCATGAGCTGTCCAACCCACTACACTGGTGACCTAGCCACTAGATGGGGTGAGGGGAAACCATCATGTGTTTTTGTAAAATATTTGACCAAAATTTTAAAGATAAAAACGTTTTATAACTTTTTATAAAGGATTTTACAATCAACGGAAAATAATTTACAAGTTTGACCACATTTTATATTGCAAATAAACACTTGAAAATGGGAAAACATCTTTCAAAAAAATATTTTATTTCAAAACAAACAAAATAAGTCATGAATTATATATGTGTGTGTAGTTTTGGCAGGTGATAAATATTGTTGCGATGGTGAAGAATGACAAAGTATGCTTAGTGGCAGTTAGTAGAAACTACAAAGCTCTAACATTCTGCATGTAAATGACCGACTTTATCGAGACAGGAGATCCTCTTTAGGTTGAATGAACCCCATGATACTCTCGTAATTCCTATGGCAAGTGTATTAGATGGAAATATTCTTAACGCAATCAACCACCTTCAGCTCCTCACCCATGGTCCCCATTATTCAATTGTAGCAAAACTTTAAGATATCAAGCTCTACATGAAGGGTAGAGGTTTTGTTTAGTACTCCTGTGTACTTAACGAGGCTAACCTGTGATTATTTTTGAACACATATCATCTCTGACTGTTTGTGTCTTGCAATCCAAACCCTTCTATATATGAATTTCATTTTTTAATTTTTTAACAAGTTTTTTGTATGTAGTTTAGGCCTTCTAAGAGCATCTCCAATGGCTTCTTTAAAGCCAATTTTAGAGAGAAAACACTCTAAAATTTCACTCCAACAGCTTCTCCATTTCCATTTTTTAGATTAGAATTGCTACAGTGCTTCTTTACAAATAGAGAACACTGTAGCGTTTACTGTTCACATTTCAAATGTTTTTTTCTATTATAATAATCAGTTATTGAATAAAAATTTGTTGGAAGATGTATAGTTAAAAAAAGAATAAGTAATGAATAAAGAATGAATGAAGAAATAATATTTAAATGAGATAGAGAAAATGATAGAGAATCTGTTGAAAAGTATATTTGAAAAAGTAGATAGGTAAAAGTTAAATATTACTATTCACTGTCTAAACAGTACAAAAATTTAGATAAACCATTGGAGGCAATTAATGTTTTAGTGAATTCCTTTGTGTTCGTTTTAGAGGATTATGAAAGAGGTGACAGATTTTTTTTTCGTTAATCTAATATTATCACTTGAAAAAAGAAAAAACATGGTAGGTGAGGTGATTTACAAATTATAATTATAATAATAGTTGTAGAATACCGTGTTGTACCGTCCCTCAAAAGCGGAGCTAATATTGTATCCTGGTGGCATAAGATAATGGTAATGGGGGCACCTAATGTAGTAGTACGTAAGCATAACTTTAGTGGAACAGATTTAAAATATTCCATGCCAGTGCAGTGCACTGATGAGATGTTGTGTTGTATGAGATGGAAAAATTAAAATTAAAATTGTTTGAGATGGAAAAGTAGTACTAGATTATCATATATTAATCCTAATTAATTAATGAATATATATATATATATATATATGATTGGGAAAGATACTAGGAAATGTGGCACCAACGCTCCCGTGACGCAGTTAGCTTATAGTATATCATGAGCTGAACTTTTAGAGGAGCACAGACTAGCATAACCGACACCGCCACCACTTCCTTCAATTCTCTCAAAAAGACAAATTAGCAAAAAGTTCACGCAAACCTTACTGTTCAATTATTTATATATATATATATATATATATATATTCGTAGTTCACATGCTTTCCTGTTCTTTTTATTTTTTTTATTTTTTTTTTAGTTTTTTGGTTTCTCACCGCTAGTTTATGGAGTTTTTTCAAAATGTTGGTGTTCAGACTTAAACTGAGAAGCTTCTAATCAAACTCAAAACAGTCACTTTGAGACCGAGTCAACCACTTTGCCAACCCCAATGGATTGTTCTTTTTTAATTATAACTATATTAATTATTGATCATTCTTCCAAAAAAAATCCATTTTCGGTGCTGAAAGACATATATCTTAGCAAGTGATGATCCAACCATTAGTCTTTTTTTTAATATATACATATATGAAAGTCATAAAAGTTTGTATTACTTCTATACGAAACACAACCAAGACCAATAAACACCCAAAGAAAAAGAAAGAAAAGAAAAAAAAGAAAACTCCCTTTACAAAGGGAAAAGGAGTGGGTCTCACACGTTAAGATAGGACAATTGTTGGAAATGATAAACCATACATGATAAAATCAACTACCAACTGGAAATGTACCTTCCAATATGTTTCTTCAATATATAATAAATATTGTTTGGTTACTTTCTTTAAATTTCCCTACGCGGACCCGCAAGAATGTCAACCCCAACTTCTTTACACAACTGGCTCATTCCTTATTAGAATCTTCTATATTCATATGTGTATTTCTTGTTTAGACTTTTCCTAGCTAGCTACTGCCTTATAAAATTGACTCATTATTATTCCCCAACTACCTAGCTCTTCGTTAACCCCCCGGCCAGTACTCCCAAAATTGACTCATTAATCCCAAGACAAAGTCCTCTCCAAAACCATCTCTTCTCCTTCAAACCTCTCCAACCCCAACACAAATCCACTTCGATCTCTTTCTCTTACTTGTTCATCAAACTCAAAGCCCACATACTCATATATATCTAGCTAGCTACTACGAGTTTTCTTTAAGTACCGTTTTGCTTATTTACATTTCTCTTCTTCACAAAAAAGGCATATCATATGGGAAACTACGTTTCTTGTGCTCTATCCAGCCCAGGAGGCAAGCAATCTAGAGCCACAAAAGTGATCTTCCCAAGCGGCCAAATTCAAGAATTCCATGCACCCATTAAAGCAGCTGAACTCATGCTTGAGACACCAAACTTCTTCGTTGTAAACTCAATATCTCTCCAAATTGGACGAAGGTTTTCTGCACTCAACGCCGACGAAGACCTAGAGATGGCTAACGTTTATGTCATGTTCCCCATGAAGAGACTCAACTCTATTGTCACAGCAGCTGACATGGGTGCCTTGTTCCTCACCGCCAATTCTGCAGCCAAGCGTGATTCTGGCGAAGCCAACATAAGGACATTTCCGGAGCCTAGAGATGTTCCCCAGTTGGTGGAGGGAAAAACAGCTGATGATTGGCAGGAAAATGAGACGGCGGTGGCGGTGCCAAAGTTGAATTTGGATGATATTGAGGAATTTTCGTCGCCAGAGTTTATGCTTAGGTTGTCTATGTGCAGGTCAAGTAAACCATTGTTAGAGACCATAGCAGAAGAGCCAGTTATTTGTTCACGCTAAACTAGGGTGTGTTTTTTTTTTTTTTTTCGTAGTTGGGTCAAATAGTATATAGTTAGTATTACGTACCCTTCCTGCAAGGGAAGTTTTTTAATACATTTTAAGTGGAGATTCAAATCCTAAAGGGTTTTTGTTTGAAACACTAAATGTCATTATTGGTTTTATGCAAGGAAGTTAGGAAGGTTAAAGAAAAGTGAGTAATATTCTTTGGACATGACATGTATATGGATAGTTGGAATAAATATTTTGATGGTTAGGTCATGTTTTAAGTCAAGTCACATTTGAACAAAATATCAATTAATGGAGAAAATTTTATGTATGATTGAGATTATTGTATGTTTGGTATTTCAGATATATAGTGGGGAAATTTTAGTTGTTTTAATTATATATGATATGAATTAGTAAAATACGGTATGAGTTTAATACGACAAGAATATGAACGGGTAGTTTGGCATTTTTCGAAAAAGTAGATTTCTAAAATTCGATATAAAAATACAGAAACGGATAAGAAAAGGTACATGTATGTTACGGGTATATTATTATTATTTTTTTTAAATCGTAACAAAAATATGTAAACATTTACCATATCTATTTTTAGATAAATACAATCATCTTTGTATCATAACCTTTTAACTTCTGCCAAGTGTGACACTACTTTTGTCATATTTGGTAGTTCCCTTATTTTTTTTTTTTTTTTCTCTTAAATTTGATAGTTCTATCGTCACATTAGGCAATGCCAACATTATATCCAACCGTACTTTTGTCAAATTCGGTGATTCACTTTTTTTTTTCTCACATTTGATCCATCTTCACATTGGAAAGTACCAACATTACATATAATTGAACTTTTGTCATATATGGTGGTTTCTTTATTCTTTTTTTCTTACATTTGTTCTATCGTCATATATATTAGGTAGTGTCAACATCACATCCGACCATACATTGTCATATTTGGCGGTTCACTTTTTTTTTTCTCACATTTGTCAGTTCCATTGTCGTATTAAACAGTACCAATATCACATATGACAATACTTTTATCACATAGGTCAAAAAAGGCACAAACTCTAGTCCTTTACATCCATTAAAATTGGAACCATTCAAAGAGACTAATAGATCATAAGCTCTTAGTACTGCAAACCCAAAATTACCTGGCATTGAAAGTTGCATAAGCATATTACATTGAACTATCACAACGGTGTTTGCGTTCTCATTTCTAGAAATTTAACAAAAGCAAAAATGGTAAATCATTTTCTCCCATTTTAATTTGTTTCCACTATTTTTTGCATCTATGGCTTTCCTCCACATTCAACATTAGCTTATGCAATAATTCTTCCATTTAAATTTTAAAAAAAAAAAAAAAAAAAAGCTATATTATGAACTTCATAATCAAGAACTACATTTCAGAGTTATCACAATATAGAATATTGTACACCATCTTCTAAAAAAATTTCTCATGGGAAGAAACTACTTATGGAATAGTTCCAAACCACCGTTTTAATTGTGGCAATTTAGAGCGGAGGAAAAAAAAAATCAATGTCCGAACTTGTATATTCCGCGACAATTTTTGGAGAGAGTCACAAATAGATTGCACCGTGGAACAAACTGCAGGAATATGAGCCAATTCTTCATCCTACCCCTGCAAAATGATTTAGCTTCATATTAAATGTAAGTTTTGAGCAGCTAGAAAAAAAGGGAAAGAAAAAGATGCTATGCCACTTCAGCAAGAGACCATCCAAATAACATTATCAATCTACTATCTATTATTTGCATCAAGATTTGATTGAAATTTTTCAATCTTTTACTCCATAATTAAGTTAGTTAATTAACATTGCATAAGATAGGCACACTAGCTCCATTGGGCTACTACAAAGCTTATAGAACAAAACATCAAACACATGGTGTGTATTTTTAGAACAAATCATCAAATGTTGTTCAAAACTCCCAAATGCAACAACCAAAAGCAAATCACCCACAAGCCATCATATATCCACCAAATAAAGGAGGAAGAAAAAGAACTAACGTCAGGTTGCTATAGTTTATCAAACAAATAATAGGTTGCTGCAGTTTATCAAAAAAAACCCTTTGGTTGCTGCAGAAAAAACCCTCAAGTTGCTGCAGTTTATCAAAAAAACCTCAGGTTGCATAGTTTATCAAAAAAGCCTCAAGTTGTTGCAATTTATCAACAAAAAAAAACTTAGGTTGCTGCATTCAATGAGTAGAAGAGACTCAAGCATCTCCAAAACCATGAAATATGAACCTATAAAACTCAATCAAATTCAAAAACTAAGTAGTAATCATATTTATCTATATATATATATAAAACCAAAGCCTCTGCTAGCACCATAATTTTTCACGCCAGCCCAATATTTAAAAAATAAAAATAAAAATATTATAACACCTCAAAACCCTAGCAACCTTACCCCTCTCTCAAGTTAAGAAATATAAAGCCACAGTTTCTGCAAACTCTCTCTCTCTCCAAACGTAAATATCAAATTCAACCCCTTTAATTTCTCTTTATATTTTTGAGGCTTCTATAGAGTTATAGTGAGTTATGCTGATTTTGTTTTTTGTGTGTGTGTGTATAGATGGTCATAATACTCCGCTATTCCAAGAGAAATTTGTGTTTTCGTTAATTGAAGGCCTTAGAGAGATAAGTGTTACAGTTTGGAATAGCAATACAAAAGACGATTTCATTGGCAGCGGAAAGTAATTACTTTGTCTCATATTTTTGTTTTTTGAATTGATTTTGTGTGCTTTTTAGACCCTTTTGGATCAATTTTGTTAATTGGGTGTTTTTTTTTTTTTTTTTTTTTTGTGGATAGGGTCCAATTGGGGAATGTTCTTTTAAAGGGTTACGACGACCGCACTTGGTGTCTGTATACTAATAGTGGGGGGTAAGTGCTATAAATTACTAACCCTTTTAAGTGTATAATCTGTTTCTAAAATTATCTATAATATGATTTCATTGGCAGCGGAAAGTAATTACTTTGTCTCATATTTTTGTTTTTTGAATTGATTTTGTGTGCTTTTTAGACCCTTTTGGATCAATTTTGTTAATTGGGGTTTTTTTTTTTTTTTTTTTAGGGTCCAATTGGGGAAGGTTCTTTCAAAGGGTTACGAAGACTGCACTTGGTGTCTGTATACTAATAGTGGGGGGTAAGTGCTATAAATTACTAACCCTTTTAAGTGTATAATCTGTTTCTAAAATTATCTATAATATTTTGTCCTCCGAAAATTTTATCTCTTTAATTTTAGTATATTGTGTTTCTTAAGCTATAGACAGATTTTCTTTGTTTCTTATTTTCAATAATAAATCATTTTATTGCAATACCAATAATTGTTTGAGAAATCCAATATGTTCATATCTCTATAGAATAGAGAATAGTAGAAGTCAATTTTATTACAACTACTTAAATTGAGTTGACTTAATTCCGTACAATTACAAAGTATAGCATGAAAGATAATGGAATTAATTGTTGTAATTTTTATTTTCTTTCCATGTTTTTATTGTTGATGAGAAATTAAGGCTCAGTTGCACAATATGTGTAAATTCTTCAGAAGGCTACTTTAAATAGTAAGTCAATGTGTCTCTTACATTTTGGTATTAGTTAGAATTATTTTCAAATGATTGTACCAATAAAAGTAAATGTGTATAAATTTTGTTTAACTATCCCGTGCATCGCACGGGTTAGCGACTAGTTATATTTAAAAGCCAAAACGAACAATAGTACAAGACCCAGATGAAATATTCTTGACTTGGAAAACAAAAACAACCTATAGATTGTTGGAAATAAAGGAGAGATATTACCTGACTCTTCCTTGGAAATTATATAATATGATTTTATCAAAAGAGGTGGTAGAGATGAGGCGTGGATCAAATCACTATCTTAAGACAAATCGTGCCGTTTAAGGTCTATTTGATGTAGTTAGACAAATAATTTCTACACATTGTCCCTAGGATACAATAGACTAGCCACTTTTGCTGATTATCTTTGCGAGTCTACACTGCTCGTAGGATATAAGCTCTCTATAGCACTTTCTTTTTCCATAGAGGAAAAGATAAAGTATTTTGTTAAGAGTAAGAAGCTATAGATGGGTTTAGAACAATAACAAAATTGATTTTTGAAAGTATATAGCTTGGTAATCCAAATAAGGTGATATCTGAAACTTTTTATCTCTTTCTATATATAATATAATAGCCGGACATGAACTTGTCTTTTGCCAAAATCTATACGTTGAAAACAATTAAATGGAGTCATAATGCTATTGAAATTAATAGCCCATAAAGTGGCGGAAATTTGAATACCAAGTAGTTCAAAAAATTTCAGAATTTAAAATATTGCCAAAAGGTTTGACTTTCCATTTAATCAAATAGTAAATGCTAGTATATATGGTAACATATTATGACATATAATAATTTAGAAATATCTGTATAGAAATAAGTTTATGATACTTTCCATCTATAATGTTACAACATTAATATATTGAAAGAAAACGTTTTAAAGCAAAAGTTTATAAAGGAAATTAAGTATATATAATGTAATAAAACAAAATATGCTTGCAATGATGGTATTAAACATCACAGTAATGTCTAGAAAATTTCTGAACTAAAACCATTGACAACTGCTATTCAAATTCTAATTTATATTTGAATTTCAAATTTGGCAAATAAATCGATTTGTCATAAAGGGAATTATTTTCTCAAATCACTTAAATGAGCATTAAAATAGAATATAATATTTTTGTAAAAATATCCAACAATCCCCCACTTATTTGGCTTGAACCCTCATTTAGTGTTTCAGCAATATTGTTCCAAAGTTAATAGTGAGCTAAGTCTTGAACTATAACTTTTTGTGTGGAAACAAAATATTACATCACACACATAATATTCTAGTACTCTACTATGAGCTTCTAAACTAGCACATTACGACCTTGTGCTTAGCCTCAGCATTCATGAGCTATTTAGAGAACTAGCCCTATTCTCAAAGGAAGCAGCCTCACTTCCTTGCTCACTTAGGTGTGTCTATCAAGGATGTTTTTGTAACTCTAACATCCCACTCATAAGAGATATAGTCCATTAAGAGTTTTTAATAAATAAAAAACCCAATCTATATAACGTTACAAGATACATGCACACACACCATAGGAGGGACATGAGTACTACTGTACTAGTACTCATTCATATATTTAGTGCATGTTAATCAAACTACTCTATGATTCATTTTTCCCTTTGAATCTAGTTCTTGAGATCTCCAGTCCCTAGGTAGGGTATCCTCATAGGTTGTTTATTCTTCTTTGGGCTTATGTCCTATCCCCCTCGATGCTATCTAGATCTTTTCTCTAGCTAGAGTAGTTAATGGATCCACAATATTATCATTTGTATTAATATAATCAACATTTATGGTACCATTGTTTATGTATGATCTCACAATACTGTATTTTCTTATAATAGATCTGGATTTACCATTATAGTATTTATTGCGCACTCTACCAATAGTGGTGGTACTATCACAATGAATTAAGACAGGTGGAATAGGTTTCTCCCACATGGGAATTTCAGATAATAAATCACGTAACCAACCCGCTTCTTCACTAGCTGAAGATAAGGTAATTAATTTTGCCTCCATGGTGGATTTAGCAATAATTTGTTGTTTTTTAAATTTCCGACATATTGCTCCACCACCTAATGTAAATACATAGCCAGTGGTAGACAAAGAATCACCTGATAAGGTGTTCCAACTAGCATCACTAGATCCTTCAAGAACGGATATCTTTGATATAGCAAACCATAGTGCGTAATTCTTTTTAAATATTTCATTAATTTAGTCATGGCATTCCAATGCTCAAAATTAGGTTTGCTAGTAAATCTTGCTAGAACTCCTACGGCATAAGCAATATTAGATTTAGTACAATTAGTAGCATATCTAAGACTACCAATAATATTAGCATATTCCTTTTGATTGTAAATATCATTTACATCTTTAGTAGGAAATAGATGTACTTTAGAATCAAAAGGAATACTTGCAGATTTACAATCAAAGTAATTATATTTTTTTCAAAAATTTTTCTATATAATGAGATTGATCTACAAATATGTCATTTGAAGTTCTAGAAATTTTCATACCAAGGTTTACATTAGCTTCTCCTAAATCTTTCATATGTTATTTTTAAGAAGCATTTTGGCAGCATTTATAAAGGACCAAAAATTAGTAGATCATCAACATATAAACAGATTATAACGTGAGCATCATTAAAAGTTTTATAATATATACATTTGTCACTTTCATTTGTTTTAAAACCATTAGAAAGCAAACATTGATCAAATTTCTCATGCCACTATCTAGGTGCTTGTTTTAAACCATATAAAGATTTTAACAATTTACATACCTTATGTTCATTACCTGGCATTGTAAAACCTTCTGGTTGGTCCATGTAGATTTCTTCTTCTAATTCTCCATTTAAAAATGTCGTCTTTACATCCATTTGATATATCATCAAATTATGAATAGCTGGTATAGCAATCAATAATCTAATGGATGTAACTTTAGTAACAGGAGAAAAAGTATCAAAAAAATCAATATCTTCTTTTTGTTTGAAACCTTTAGTTACAAGCCTTGCTTTGAATTTTTCAATAAATCCATCAGGTTTTAATTTTCTTCTAAGTACCCATTTACATCCAATTGTTTTACAACTTGGAGATAAATCTACAAGTTTCCAAGTATTTTTAGAGATAACAAAATTCATCTCATCATTGATGGCTTCTTTCCAAAAACCTGAATAAGGAGAAGATAAAGCTTCTTCTAAAGAAGTAGGGTCACCTTGTAAATTATACACATAATATTCAGGACTAAAAACCTTTTCAATTCTAGGTCTTTTATTCCTCCTAGGTTCAATCTCATATTCATTAACATCTTTTGACTTAGATATTGAAGATTCAAATTTCTCTTATTGTTCAAAACGCCCACTTTTTTTATATTTAAATGGAAATGTATTTTCATGAAAAATTGCATCTTTAGATTCAATTATTTTATTATTATCAATATAAAAAAAAATCTAGAAGTTGTGCCATATAAAGAATAACCCAAAAATACACATGTAGAAGCCTTTACCCCCAATTTAGGTCTTTTAGAGTCAGGTAGCCTCACATATGCTAAGCAATCCCAAACTTTGAAAAACATTCAAATTTGGTTTATATTTTTTTCCATAATTCAAATGGAGTTAAAAAAAGAAAAGAAAAAAGAAGTCTTTTTATGAGGTACTTTATTCAATACAAAATTTGTAGTGAAATCCAAATTAGCATGAAAACACTAATGCTTGTTTAGACCCCCAAATTTAAAATTGCGACTTAATTGCTTTTACTCTAACTCTACCTTATCTAAGTGTGGAACAAGAGTAAATGAAGTACAATAAACCGGTAACACTACTCTATGCCATATTCAATCACAATGAACAATAAAAGAAAATCTTAAAGAATAGAGAAGAGAGATGCAAACACAAGATAACACCAAGACATGTTATCAAAGAGGAAACTGAAGAACTCGGCGAAAAACCTCTCCATGACCCTCCAAGTCAAAATCGATCCACTAGTGAATAAGTTGGAGTACACGAATAACAAAAGACCTTTCAAGCCTAGTCTACCCAATGTATTTGAGCCCTCCAAGCTCCTACTACCAATGGACTTCTCGGAATCTTGTCTTCACTAGCTTTCTGGATCCCGTAATACCGCTTGATTGCATCCGCCAAGCCTCACCGGCTTCTTTTAGCAAATCCCCAAAGCTTTTCAAGCTTTAGAACACTTTCTACACTCTGAATAAGTGTGAGTTGTGTTTGGATACAAATCTTCTCTCAAGGTATAACAATGGGAGAGAGAATGAGAAAAGACTACAATGATTTCTCACCAAAGGATGAGTAGCTCTCTCTCTAAAAGGTGGGTGTGTTGTGTTGTAGAAACCTATCTAGGGTTTTCTCTCTAAATAGCCTCTTCTTTACTTTTGTGGGTAATGATGGTATATATAGTATGGATGAAGGGTAAGAAAGTCACACTTAAAATCCTCTAGGTAGAGAGTTTCATTGGTACCTCACGAGATGGCTTGTCTCACGAAGTACTCGCGAAATGCAGCCTGACACTTGACTCTTCAGCTTCCAGTATGTGCTTCTCATATGGCTTTTTCACGAGAACCTTTACTTGCGAACTTCTTGTGAGCTAGTTGCGAAATTGCACTAATCTTCATTGCAAGCTTGATTCTTCACCAACTTAATACTAAACCCAGTACAATAAAATCCTACAAAGTACAAGAAAATAAATTAATGCAATTACAAGATTTTTTGTCATGGAATAAAGCCAACATAAAACATAGTTGTAAATCACAATTTTACAATCTCTCCCTTTGACTATTCCGTGACAAAACACCCTATAACAAATTCTAGACTTAAACGTGAGTTTGAGAACAATGATAAGACTCACTCACACCTAAATCTAAAACCTATGATGAACTTGGAACACAATACTTGTATCTTGAAACACTTGCACAAAACACTTTATACCCTCAAGGAAAGCAAGTAATAAAAGAACAAGTATAATCAGTGGCGGCACCACGTTGGACTCAGGGTGTTCCCAGGAACACCCTAACTTGAAAAAAAAAAATTATATATAATATTAATTTTATTTATTTATTTGTTTACCCTTTAAAAAAAAATGAGGAACACCCTCAAGCAAAATTAGAAACACTCGCCCAACGTCAATCCTAAACGTAAAGCAAACCCAATCTAAACAAAAAAAACAACCCAACAGATGGTAAATAGGTAAAGCAAACCCACAGATTCTCAAAAAAAAAAAAAAAAAAAAGACCAAAACCTAATATACGCTGCAAATCACTAAATCATAAACCTCAAATCACTAAATCAGATATCACTAAAGCAAACCTAAAGACAAAAACGTCAACAGAGCAACACAGCCAACGTTGCAACACAAGCCAACAGATGGATTGGGCATCGCCGCATCGGAGATCATTCAGCCAACACAACTCGAGATCTAGTCCAGTGCACATTGCATCGGGATTCGGGCATCGGAGATCGCCGATCAATCACGTCGCTCGGCTTGGTCATGTCACTCACTCCGTCGCTCGTCGCTCAGCTCGCTCTGTCGCTCGTTACTTTTCGCTCGGTTTGCTCTAGTGCTCCCTCAACCTCAACCTCAAGGTGTTTCATAACTTCTCTCTCTTTTTCTCTCTGACTCTCTTAGTCTCTCTCTCTCTTTATCTGAAAAATGAAAATAAAAGTGAAATCTAAAATTGGATTGAAATGAAATGAATGAGTCTCTCTCTCTCTCTTTAATCTTTTAAGACTTTAATAGTTTAACTTTAATAATTTATCTGATTCTTTTGAACAACTGTGATTGGCTCAGCTTAGCTTTAACTTTATTAATATTTTGGCCCTGTTTTTGACTTTTTCTTTTTGGCTTTATTTGTTGGTGTTGGTGTGTGTTGGTGAGACTTGGTGAGATACAATTAATTGTCTTATTGTGATTTATGATTGTGAAATTTTCTAATTGGCAGCTGGCTCTTGTGATTGGGGGTAGGGGCGTGCAGAAAACCCACTGACCCACCAAACCCGACCCAACCCGACCCGACCCGCTGGGTTGGGTCGGTTTTTATGGCTTGGTGGGTTGGGTTGGGTTACAAAAAAAAATTTTATGGCGGGTTGGGTTGGGTCTGGGTCATAAAATTACAAACCCGCCAAACCCAACCCGACCCACCCATATATTAATATATATTTAAAATATATTTTTATATTTAATAATTTTTTTTAAATCAATTGTAGGGAACTTATATATATATATATATATATATAAATATATATTATATATTTAATAATTAAAAAAAAACAGTTGTAGAACAGTATTTCCTCAGTTCCTCCTACTAATACTAATTTAATATATATATATATATAATATTATATAATTAATAAATTTTTTTAAATAGTCAGTTCTTCCTATCCTATATAAAAGCTAATTAGTTCACACAAATCCTAATAAATTACTATTGTTATTTAGTCATTAGTGTTGTTTGCCTTTAAGGAGTTACATTGATACTAATCTTTAGGTTTTTTTAATATTTTAATTTTTTTTTTTACTCAATTTAATAATAATAATAAAAAATTTCAAACCCATGGGTTCAACCCGACCCATGTGGGTTGGGTTGGACTTATGTGATGGGTTGGGTTGGGTTGGGTTTTTTTTGACCCACCATGGTGGGTCGGGTCAAAAAATCCCCTCAACCCGACCCATGCACACCCCTAATTGGGGGGCTTGTCTCATTGTCTATTGAGTGTTGAGTGGGGTGGGGGGGTGGATGGGCACATGGCACATAGGGTCGGATGAGGAATTTGAATTGGGGAAAGTAAATGCACATGGAATATATGTTAGTGCAACTAATAAATAATAATTTAATTAACTAATAATTAATTAAGGGAAGCAACTAATAAACAATAATTAATAATTTAATTAACCAATATATTATAAAAGATAAACAAATTAAATTATGTTAGGCTAAATAACAATTAATAATTTTATAATTAATGAAACAACAATATAACAAATTATAGTTTATAAAAGACAAAAAAATTAATAAAACAACTAAATAACAATAATTAATAATTTTCTTAATATTTTAAATGAACTTATAGTTTATTGTTTATTTTTTTTTTGCTAGAATTATGGACAAATATTTGATAAAAAAAACCACGTACCCAAAATTCATCTCCTGTGCAAGATTCATCTTCATCTTCTTGATGATGGCTTTGGATCTTTCAACTAACAAAAAAAAAAAAAAAAATTAGGAACACCCTGGAAAAAATTCCTGGAGCTACCATTGTGTAATGTAACAAGTAAAAATGCAATTAAGTAAACATGATGTGAAACATATGAGCAACTTGATCAAACACAAAACAGTCATTTGGAAATAACCACAATGATCACATAGCAAAGCAAATGATCATCCGTACATGCAACCAAAAAAGCATAATAGCATAAGGATGTATGCATGTCCAACATATAAATACGTTGCAATGAGAACAACAAAGTATAGATACTAAACTTAACTCAAAGCACCATATAGCAACAAGAAAACAAGCATAAAGTAAAGTAGACAAAACAAGGTTTTCTCATAAAAGATTTCTTCTCCCCTTTAGTATATGCATCTCCCCTAAGACTTTCTTCCCTAAGAATGTGCACAAGAGTCATATAGAAATGACAATACACTCTGGTATACTCTCTAGTATACTCTTCCCCTTTTTGTCACGAATAGACAAATGAATCAAGAGGAAGGCGATAAAGAAAAAAAGATATGAACAAGGGTAATAATGCATGAGGAGTGCAAGATGAATGCCTTCCATATCTTTTTGGCTGATTTGTAAGCTTGATCATAATAATTATACAAATCATCAGAAAGACAATTAAGTAGATAATTTCTACAGTAAAGTTGATCCTTCTCCCATTTCTTAACATTTTTTTCATGTTGAGAAATTTCTTCATAAGTCAACTATTCAGATTTCTTTTTCTTTTGTTTTTTCTCAGTTAACACATAAGCCACATTTAGAAGACGAAGATAAAATAAAGTCTTTTGTCTCCACCTCTTAAAGTTAGCACTACAGAAGAGGAATGACTTATTAAGATCACCCGCTCCAGAGGAATTAGATATAACATTACCATTTTCCAATGATGATTTTGTGTCCTCCATATGATTTGTCTCAAATTGATTGAAATAAATGAGAGATATTACTTGACTTTTCCTTAAAAATTACACAATATGATTTTACCAAAAGAGGTGGCGGAAATGAGATGTGGACCAAGTTATTATCTTGAGACAAATCGTGCCGTCTGTGGTTTATCCAATGTAGCTAGACAAATAATTTCTGCATGTTGTCCCCAGGATACAACAGATTATCCACCTTTGTTGATTATCCTTGCGAGCCTACACTGTTCATAGGATATAAGCTCTCTATAACACTTTCTTTTCCTAGAAAATAGAGTTAATGATAAAGTATTTTGTTAAGAGTAAGAAGCAGTAGATGGTGAGTGTTTAGAACAACTAGTCGCTAACCCGTGCGATGCACGGAATAGTTAAACAAAATTTATACACATTCACTTTTATTGGTACAATCATTTGAAAATAATTTTAACTAATACCCAAATGTAAGAGACACATTGACTTACTATTTAAAGTAGCCTTCTGAAAAATTTACACATATTGTGCAACTGAGCCTTAATTTCTCATCAACAATAAAAACATAGAAATTCAAAACATGGAAAGAAAATATAAATTACAACAATTAATTCCATTATCTTTCATGCTATACTTTGTAATTGTACGGAATTAAGTCAACTCAATTTAAGTAGTTGTAATAAAATTGGCTTCTACTATTCTCTATTCTATAGAGATATGAACATATTGGATTTCTCAAACAATTACCGGTATTGTAATAAAATGATTTATTATTGAAAATAAGAAACAAAGAAAATCTGTCTATAGTTTAAGAAACACAATATACTAAAATCTAAGAGATAAAATTTTCGGAGGACAAAATATTATAGATAATTTTAGAAACAGATTATACACTTAAAAGGGTTAGTAATTTATAGCACTTACCCCCCACTATTAGTATACAGACACCAAGTGCGGCCGTCTTTTGTATTGCTGTTCCAAACTGCAACACTTATCTCTCTAAGGCCTTCAATTAACGAAAACACAAACTTCTCTTGGAATACAGGAGTATTATGACCATCTATACACACACACACACAAAAAACAAAATCAGCATAACTCACTATAACTCTATAGAAGCCTCAAAAATATAAAGAGAAATTAAAGGGGTTGAATTTGATATTTACATTTGGAGAGAGAGAGTTTGCAGAAACTGTGGCTTTATATTTCTTAACTTGAGAGAGAGATAAGGTTGCTAGGGTTTTGAGGTGTTTATTTTTTAAATATTGTGCTGACGTGGAAAATTGTGGTGCCAGCAGAGGCTTTGGTTTTATATATATATGTGTATATATATATATATATATATATATAGATAACAAGATTGATTTTTGAAAGTATATAGCTTGGTAATCCAAATAAGGTGACATTTGAAACTTTTTATTTCTTTCTATATATATAATATAATAGTCAGACATGAACTTGTCTTTTGCCAAAATCTATACATAAAAAACAATTAAATGGAGTCATAATGCTATTGAAATTAATAGCCCATAAAGTGGCTGAAATTTGAATACCAAGCAATTTAGAAAATTTTAGAATTTAAAATATTTCCAAAAGATTTGACTTTCCATTTAACCAAATAGTAAATGCTAGTATATATGGTAACATATTATGACATATAATAATTCAGAAATAGTTGTATAGAAATAAGTTTTTGATACTTTCCATCACTTTCCATCTATAACGTTATAGCGTTAATATATTGAAAGAAAACATTTTAAAGCAAAAGTTTATAAAGGAAATTAAATATATATAATGTAAAAAAACAAAATATGTTGGCAACGATAGTATTAAACATCACAGTAATGTCCAGAAAATTTCTTAACTAAAACCATTGACAACAACTATTTAAATTCTAATTTATATTTGAATTTCAAATTTAGCAAATAAATCGATTTGTCATAAAGGGAATTATTTTCTCAAATCACTTAAATGAGCACTAAATAGAATATAATATTTTTGTAAAAATATCCAACGTAGATTATAGAGGAAACTGTTTAAAATGAAAACAAAGATGGGGTTCACTATCTCTTTCAAGGTCTATATTACTTGAATGAAAGTTAAAATGTTCTATACCACACAATGACCACAGAGTTTTTAAGCTTTAACAAAAAAGAAACGGAGTATGCTAATTGCAAGTATACATGTTTAGTCATTCCCTCAAACACCTAGCAGGCTAGCACGCATGCCTACTAAAACATTGCAACTTAAATAACACAAAGTTATAAACTTTATAGTGTGTACGAATAAATAACACAATAATACATACAAGTTGGACTAAAAAGAAACACAAATTCAATGGAGGATATTTGACTCCAAAAAATAAAGAAGCCTACTAAATTTAAGATTTTATTCTCATAGTTTACAAACTCACTAGGGGTTTGTAAAAATAAGAAAGAACAACAACCAAAGTGATACTGACCTCTTTGTGCACCAAAACCAAATTAGTAAAAAACTACTTCTGCTCATTAGGAATTGCATTAACCAAATCTATGCATAAAAATTAACATTATAAAACAATAGTAGAAATTACTTATGAAACCACAAATGAAATTTGATATTTACAAATCTTAGTAATAAAAGTAACATGTTATAGGGTGACTTCAACTAATAGAGAGGAAAATGGTTAAAAATCAAAATCCTGATTTGAATACCAAACATAGAATACACTAGAGCCATGAAGGTTTAAGAGAAGCGGCTAGACAGAAGAACCCGTTAATTAGTGATCTCTCTCAAACTCTTTGACAAAAGAAGAACTTGTATGTTTTGTTTTCTAGGTTATATACAAAAGCTAAATGATTGATAGCAGGTATCTTATTAAAATTAAACAAATAGACTGGATTAAAACTAGCAAAATCTATGGCTAAAATTTAATGGGTAATGTACCCCCAAAAAAATGGGGTACCATAGAATGACCCCTTAATATTATGTCACATAAGTTTTAGAGACCTTGCAATATTACACATTTTTATTTTAATATATATTTTTTTAAGTTGATTTTAAATTTTATTCAATATTTAAACACTGGATGAGAATATTGTCATAATATTTTTTGTTTAATGGATAGAACAGTTTCATATAATTAAGGGTCAAAATCTCAGATTTTTTCTATAAAAAAAAAAAAAAATCTCTAATTTATAAGCGGATAGGTATCGGATTTTTTTTCAAAAATAATACCTATTTTTAAACAATTTCATTAGTTAGCATGTTTTCAAAACTATTTAAGAAACTAATATTTCGAGTGCTATAGACTTGATTTTGGTGTGTTAAATTGAGTGCAATGAAATTGATTTCAATATTATACAGCAGTTGATGTGGAAATTTTGTTCACGTAGGCATAAAACTCGAGTCTTGGACTCGAGTTCTGCCCCTAAACAAAACCTAGAGAAATGCTCTCATCTTCTTTGAAAGGCAGAGCAACACCTAAAGAAAGACGCAGAGAGATTGAATTTGAAATGGAGTTGAGATAATTATCCTCAAAAGAAGAAAAAGGCAAAGAGAGCTTGAAGAATGACGAAGAAGAAACCAAGATTTCCATAACCAAAAACCCTTGGCTCCGACTTTCCTAACCCAAATCCCCACGAACCTAGTCTCTCTAACCCAAACCCTTTGGCTCGGACTAAACCCAATGGTGGCGGCAACGAAGGTTAAGGCTCTAGAGGTTGCGTTTGCCTTTGTTTCTCTCTAGGTTGCGTGTTTCTCTCTAGATGGGCTGTGTTTGCTTATGGGTTTGGGTGGGTTGTGTTTGCTTCTGGGTGCGTGTGGTGATTTCATCTAAGGAACTCGTGTGGTGATTTTTTCTAAGGAACTCGAGTCTTATACACTCGAGTTTCACATCAAGTGCTACGTTTTATTAAAGTCGAATACTCGATTTAGCACACCAAAATCGAATTTAAAAGACCTAATTTGTTATAAATAGTTTAGAAACCTTACCAACTAATGAAATTGTTTGAAAATGAGTGTTATTTTGAAAAAAAATCCGATAGGTATCTCCCAAAAAAAAAAATCTCATGTTTAAAGGAAAAAGAAAAAGAAAACCATATTTGATTAATAAGTGCGTAAAAATATTGCATTTGTACGAAGAACGTACGATTAAGAAACCGTCGGATTTCGGAGGTCGGAGCAACAAATTATGCTTCAATAATTCGTATAAAACATACTTTTGGCGCCTTTGAAAAGCAAAAACTCCCCAACCCCACCAACTTCTGGAAAGCCAAACCAACACCAGCAACTACTGACTGCCCATTCTCATTTCTCAGTGATCATCTTCCAAATCCAAATGGCCTCTTCCTCGAAAACCCTAACGCTAGACTCCTCCCACCTCTTCCTGGCCGCTCTCCAATCCCAATCCCAATCATTACCACCACCATCACCCCTCTCTCTTTCTACTCCCATTCCCTCCTCCTCCTCCTATCCCCCTTCCAAACTCATCCCCAACACCCGTTTCCTCGTAGACGCCTTCCGCGGCGATTCCAGTTTCTCCGTCTCCTACTTCCTCTCCCACTTCCACTCTGATCACTACGCTGGCCTCTCCCCCACCTGGTCCAAAGGCATCATCTTCTCTTCCCCCACCACCGCCCTTCTCCTCACCCGCGTTCTCAAACTCCCCTCCCCCTTTGTCTCCCCTTTACCGCTCCGCCAAACTGTTGTCATTGACGGCTGTCAGGTCACCCTCATTGACGCCAATCACTGCCCTGGTGCCGTCCAGTTCCTCTTCAACATTCCTGGCCCCAACGGTGGCAGGTATGTTCACACCGGCGATTTTCGGTTTTCTCATTCCATGAGATTTGACTCTTTTCTAACTCAATTTATTGGTTCTGATGCTGTTTTCTTGGATACTACTTATTGTAATCCCAAATTTGTGTTTCCTTCCCAAGATGAGTCTATTGATTATGTTGTTAGTGTGATCGATAGAGTAAGAGTAGGAGTAGGAGTAGGAGGTGAGGGTGATTCATTGAGGGATGTTTTGTTTCTTGTCGCTACTTATGTTGTTGGGAAAGAGAGGATTTTGCTCGAGATTGCACGGAGGTGTAATCGGAAGATACACGTCGACGCTAGGAAGATGGAGGTTTTGCGTGTTTTGGGGTATGGCGAGAGCGGGTTGTTTACAGAGGACGTGTGTGAAAGTGATGTTCATGTTGTTGGGTGGAATGTTTTGGGTGAGACATGGCCGTATTTTAGGCCTAATTTCGTGAGAATGAAGGAGATCATGGATGAAAGAGGCTACTCTAAGGTTGTGGGTTTTGTTCCGACAGGCTGGACTTATGAAGTGAAGCGCAATAAGTTTGCTGTCAGAACTAAGGATTCCTTTGAGATTCATCTTGTTCCGTATAGTGAACATTCAAACTATGACGAACTTAGGGAATATGTGAAGTTATTAAAACCAAAGCGTGTCATTCCTACCGTGGGTTTGGATGTTGAAAACCTTGATAGCAAGCATGCTGATAAAATGCAAAAGCATTTTGCAGGGTTAGTTGATGAAATGGCCAATAAGCAAGAGTTCTTAAGGGGTTTTTTTCGAGGGTCCTGTGAAGTGGTTGACAAGGTTGAAAGAGATGCCAGCACTAATGAGGAGCTGGACAAGGAGAATGAGATCAAGGAAACTAAGGCAAAGGGCAGTGATATTAAAGAACCTGGTACACAAGATCCAGTTGTGTTGAATGATGAGGATATATCTTCTCTTCAACAATCCAGTTCACAAGATCCAGTTATGCTGACTGATGAGGACACGGAGAAACTCGTTCAGGAACTTCGTGATTGTTTGCCCACATGGGTCACTCACAACCAGATATTAGATCTGATTAGCAGCTCAGGAAGGAATATTGTTGAAGTGGTGTCTAATTTTTATGAACGTGAAACTGAATTTCATGAGCAAGTCCTTGCTAGTACAGCTACAAAATCTGTGTCCACTTCTCAAAGTAGCTCACTTAATGTCTCCGCTTCACTTTCACAAGCAGGTTTTGTTATGAGTAGTCCTATTGGAGGCATTGACAATGCTTTAAGTAAAGTCTATAAGTCAGCCAACCTGAAGCATTCTTGTAAGAGTAATATTTCCCTTGGCAAAGGTAAGGGGACTATTGACAATAAGCCAAACAAGAAAGTTAAAGTCAATTCAATTAAGAGTGGCACTTCTCCTGGAAAAAGGAAGATGAATGTTGAGAATAAGACAAACAAGAAGGTTAATTCAAAGTTGGAATCTGGTGGTTCAAAACAATCTACAATAACAAGTTTCTTCAGTAAAGTTTTGCCCGATGTTTCTGAAGGTGGTAAGGTAGGAACTTTGTTTGAGCAGAGCCCTATAGATGAAAATCTGTTGCCTGATGATTCTGCCAAATTTTACAGGGATGAAATAGACCAGTTTATTCAAATAATAAATGGCAATGAATCATCCAGAAGCTGTGCTGCCACCATTCTAGAGAAGACAAAAGGAGATATTAATAAGGCGCTGGATATTTACTTCTGTAATCATGAGGGTGACCTTGGTGACTCCAACAAATCAGTTCTGGTGCAGAGTAGTGTCAACAACTGCTCTCCTGGCCAAAAGAAGAATGTGCTAGAGAAAGAACATGTTCCTGATATCTCTTTGCAGTCAACGTTAACAAAGGATGTGGATGCAACTCCTGTATCACTACCTCCAGAAAAATACAATCCTACAGAGCATGGTTGTTTATTTTACATTTTGAAATTGTTCAAAGTATTGAGTTTTCTTGTTAATATATTTAAATTTTAAACATTTTCTTGATGGCAATCCTTCACATTGCTGAGATACATGTGCAGCATGCTGGAGGAGTGGACAACCTGCTCCATATATACATCTTGCAAGAACTTTTGATCAACTAGAGGATGAAAAAGGGAAGATAAAAGCTACTTCTATGTTGTGTAATATGTTCAGAAGGTCTGTTGCTACAGATGGCATCTTTGATATCATTTTTGTATTTTCTTCTTCCTTTTATGGTATCACAGTTTGCTTTTTTATTAGTTTTTGCTGATTGGGACATATTCTTTTCTTGCACTGGCTTTTATGACAGTTTACTGGCCTTGTCTCCTGAGGATGTGCTGCCCACTGTGTATTTGTGCACAAATAAGATTGCTGCAGACCATGAAAATATAGTGAGTCTTATCCACCCATGGTCTTTGTACTCTTTTTCTAATCAATGCTTGACTGGTGATACTGTATTCAAGTTTTATTTCCTATCCTTTGAAGCCTCAATTTTCTTTTAGTTATGAGAGATGTTTTTATTTTTATTTTTATTATTATTGTTATTATTATTTTTAAATCCAAGTTAGTATTTTGTATCACTTGGCTGCACTTGATATGACAAGACTTAATTTTGACCAATAGAATTGTGATCTTGATTTCCTCCTTTTCCCCTCCACATTCTTCATCAAATTCATGGTTTTGTTCTTTTTTTTTTTTTGATGAAAAACTCTTTAAACTTCATTCAACAATTAGGACAAAAGTCCATAGACAGTACATCATACAAAAGTTGGTGAGCAATAGCTGGGGGAGAGTCCTCCACCCATATTACACTATCTAGAATTGGTTTGGCTTCTTTAGCCATTACATGTGCAGCTGTATTGCTGCTTCTTCTCGTGTGCAAGATCTTCCAGTTATCAAACTTCTTGAGCCACCATAAGATACCTTCAGACACCTTTTGGATAGAAATAGCAGGGGTGACCACGCCATTAAGAGCTTGAGTCACAGCCAGCGAATCTCCTTCTACAACAACATTCTTTAGACCCAGATCCCATGCCAACAAAACACCTTCTTCAACAGCCTTTACTTCAACCTCAATTGCTCCCAATGGCAGACATTTTCTTACTCATTGCTCCCATAACCTCACCTTTAGCATTTCTAATAACCACCCCTACACCTATACTACCTTGCTCTTTGAAGACCGCGCCGTCCACATTGATCTTATACCAATTGGGTGGTGGCAGAGACCATTTCGTAGGGGGGGGCTGAAGCTTTGGGAGGTCACTAGGCATGTGATTCCGGAATTCATCTACATACCTCTGTGCTTCCAATGCTATTTCTCTCCCCTGTCTGCCCTGTCCTCCATGTCTAATAACATTCCTGTTGTTCCAAAGACTCCACCCAGCAGTAGCAAAAACCTCCCAATCATTAACCACAGAGTGCTCACGCAGCCACCAAAGAACATCGATAAATTCCTCTAGGGGAGGTATCCGATCAGTCTGCCTTACTTTCAGTTCTGCCCAGGTATCCTTTGCTGTATTGCAGCTCCACAGAATGTGTCCTGTGGTTTCTCTTTCACCGCAAATGTCACATTTATCATCTGTGGTCACCTTTCGCTGCTTTAAGCCGTGCTTGGTGGGTAGAATGTTCCTACATGCTCTCCACATAAAGTGCTTAATTTTACTTTGGCACTTTAAATTCCATATTGCTTTCCAAAGGGCTTGCATTTTGGAATTGTCTGAGCATTCAGAACTGGGGTTCTTTGACTTAGCTTCCTTAAGCATCTTATAGGCAACTTTGTAGGCACTATTTACTGAAAAAGTTCCATTAGGAGTTTTTGTCCATACCTGAGAATCTTCCGGAGCCATGGGGCTTATTGGGATGCCAAGGATAACCTCTGCTTCATGAGGTAAGAAGATGGTTCTAATAAGCTTTGCATTCCATCCTCTGCCTTCATCATCCATCAGATCCGACACCATTTCTACTTCTCCTCTGATCTGGACTTTTGGGCTTATTACCTTGTACGTGTCAGCCACTGGTAGCCATCTATCATTCCATATGTGAACCCTCCTTCCATTGCCAATCACCCATCTAGACCCCCTTGTGATAATCTCCCTTGCCGATAGGATGCTTCTCCAAATGTAGGAAGGCCTTTTCCCCATTTGGGCCTCCATAAAGGTTGACCCCGCGAAATACTTTGCTTTGAAAACTTTATGGACTAGAGAGTCAGGATTTTTCTGAATTCGCCAGCCCTGTTTTGCCAACAACGCCAAATTAAACGCCTTTAAGTCCCTAAATCCCAGCCCACCTTCAAGCTTCGGATTACACAGCTTTTCCCAAGACAGCCAAGCTAATTTTCTTTCGTTTGCCTTTTGCCCCCACCAAAATCTGCTCATCAAGGAGTTCAAATCTGAGCAAAGCGAGTCTGGGAGCTTGAAACAACTCATTGTGTACGTGGGAGTCGCTTGTGCTACTGCCTTTATCAGGATTTCTCTTCCGGCATTGGACAACAGTTTACCTTTCCAAACAGCAACTTTCCGGCTCACTTGGTCCTTTATCCGGTTAAAGGCATTCTTTTTGCTTCGGCCTATTAACGGGGGCAACCCAAGATACTTCTCATGTTGATGGATAATCTGTGCTCCAAAGGTCTCCTTCACCATTTCCTGAAATTCCGGACACGTATTTTTACTGAAGAAAAGTGAAGTCTTCTCTTTGTTCAACTTTTGCCCCGATTCTTTCTCATAAATATCAAGCACCTCTGCAACTTGTGCACAATCCCCACTTGTAGCTCTACAGAAGATAATACTATCGTCCGCAAAGAAAAGGTGGGATATACTAGGTGCTCCCCTCCTTACCGAGATACCCCTCAGCCCACCAAGCCTTTCTTTCCTTTTTATCATTGCAGATAAGCCTTCAGCACAAAGTAGGAATAGATATGGGGAGATAGGGTCTCCTTGTCGCAGCCCCCTTGTGGGAATGATAGTGCCTCTTGGTTCACCATTTATCAAAACAGAGTAGGTCACCGTCGACACACACATCATAATCAATGACATCCATCTATCCTGGAATCCCATTCTTCGCATTATGGCCTCCAAATAGGACCATTTCACTCTGTCATAGGCCTTGCTCATATCGAGCTTGATGGCCATAAGTCCTTCCTTATCCTTCCTACGTTGGTCAATGGTGTGCATTGTTTCAAAAGCGACAAGAACATTATCCGATATGAGCCTTCCTGGAACAAAAGCGCTTTGCGCTTCACTTATGACCACAGGCAGAATTTTCTTCAGCCGGTTTGCAAGCACTTTCCACATAATCTTGTATATCACATTACAGAGGCTGATCGGGCGGTACTCAGTTATTTTTTGGGGATTCTTTGTTTTAGGAACAAGGCAGATGTAAGTCTCATTAGCACGAGGAGGCATGGTACCTGAATTGAGAGCCTGCAACACACAATCTAATACACAAGGACCAACAATATCCCAATATTTCTGAAAAAATAAAGGGGGCATACTGTCAGGACCTAGCGCCTTGGTCGGGTGCATTTGATTGAGTGCCCTTTTGATTTCATCTGATTTGAACTCCTTAAGTAGCTCTCGGTTCATATCGTGACTAATACTTTCTTCAATGGCATCAAGACTAGCATCAAAATTGGCAGGACAATCTGATTTGAAGATATTCTTGAAATAGTCTAGAATAATGGCTTCGGTCTCACCTTCTTCAGCATGCCACACTCCCTCGGAGTCCATTACACCATCAATTCTATTCTTTCTCCGACGTTGACTGGCAGATGCGTGAAAGAATTTTGTGTTGCGATCCCCATTTCTAAGCCACTCCACCCTTGACCGTTGTTTCCACATAATCTCTTCTCTAGTGAGTATCTCATTGATCTCTTTCTTCAAATCCCTGATTTCAGCTTCATTGTCATTGAGAGAGTTAAGCATTTCCAGCTGTTGCAGCCGGGAATTTTTCTGCCTCAACTTTTTGTTCACATTGCCAAATGTATTTTGATTCCAACTCCGGAGCTGATACTGACACCTTGTTAGTCTTTCCTGAATAGGGTCTGATGCTTCTCTGTAAGGATCCCAGGATTGTTCAATCACTTCCTTACATCCCGCTTCCCTAGCCCACATAGCTTCAAAGAAGAAACGCTTATGTCTCTTCCTCTGGATTCTGCTCCTCTTTAAACTGAGAGCAAGTAAACAATGGTCTGACGCTACCATAGACACATGGTAGACCAATGCTTCCGGGAATTTAGTTCTCCAAGCATCGTTTGCCACTATTCTATCAAGTCTAATGAGGGTGCGTTGGTCACCAAACCTACCGTTACACCAAGTATATCTCTGCCCAACAAAGCCCAAATCATACAACCCACAAGCATTCAAAGTCTCCCTAAAAGCTTCCATTTGGTTAGAATCCCTCTCTTTCCCTCCTAATTTCTCATCTAAGTGGAGAATTTCATTGAAATCTCCAAAGATGACCCATGGTAAAGCAGCTTGAGTATGGAGTTTTTTTAATAATTCCCAAGAGCTAAATCGCATACCTGTATCGGGATGCCCATAGAAGCCCGTTGCCCGCCACGTTCCTCCACCATCTTCCTCCACAACCACCACATCAATATGAGAATGGGAACAACTTTTAAAGTGGACTACTGTACCTTCCTTCCATAACAACGCTAGGCCGCCACTCCGACCGTCACTGGGCACTACAATACCTTGAGTAAAATTTAATTTCTGTTGAAGACCCTTGATACGGCTAATCTGTGCCTTGGTTTCAGCTAAGAACACCAAGGTGGGGTTCTTTGAACTCACTTCCTCAGTGAGCAAGCGAACTGCTGGAGTCGACCCCAATCCCCGACAGTTCTAGGATATCACGCTCATTGGGCTCGGCGGTGCTGCCTCGCAGCCACCGCCACACCGCCATCCACCTTATTTTCTTCATTCGAAGGTTTGCATTCCACTCTCTTTCCTTTTCCTTTCTTTGCGCACAACGTGTTTGGGTCTAGTTCCAGGAGAGGCACGGGTCCTTCCCTTTTAACACCAGCTGAGACTAAATTCTTGCTTGGACTTATGTTTTTAATTGTCCTAGCTAATCTCTTCCAATGTCTATTTGTTGGGCCCAGCTCCTCCGAAATCCAGCCCTTATTTGGCTCAAAACACATTGCCAATGGGCCTGTGTTAGTCTCGGCCCAGCTCACTTGAGCCTCAACTTCGGATGCCTCTTTCGTGGTGGAGTTTACGAGCCCTGTTGATACGTTGCAGTCCTCACACGTCGCTGTCTCCCACGGAATCCCCATGTCTGTGTCTTCATGCTCCTTTGTCTCATTCAGATTCCCCATGCTAATTTCATGCAACACGCCAGCATTCTTTTCCCCTTGAATTTTTCCATTGCCATTTTCATGTTTCCCTTCTGAGCTCTCCCCCAAAGCTCCTGACACCTCGGTGTTGGGTCTTTGACTAAGCCCAGCTGGCCGGAATGTCCTTTCCGCCGTTACACCACCATTCTTTGTTTGCTGGTCTGATGTTGTACTCTTTCCCGGTTGGTTTCTCATTCCCCTTTCAATCCCTTCGTCCCTGTGTTTGTTATTTAGCCTACCTCCTTCCGCCGTGCTATCCATTTCTTTGTAAGCTCGCTTACCCGGTTCACCTCTCAGCCATGGCCCATATTGTGCATTTCCCTTCTCACCACTTTCCTCCACCGGCGCCTGCTCTAAGCATTCTTTTTCACCATGGTCTAGCATCCCACATCTATAACAGAAGTTGGGGAGCCGTTCGTACTTAAAGTATACCCATCTGCTACTGCCTTCCTCAATACAAACCTTCTTCCCTCTAACAAGCTTTTTCGTCGTGTCCACATTTACTCGTACTCTGAGATACTTTCCCCACTGCACCCAGTTCTCAGGGACGTCTACTTCTAGTACCTCACCAATCTTGGCTCCAATTGCATTGCCCGTCCCATTGGTCATGCATTTGAGAGGGAGGTTATAGATTTGTATCCAAAATGGAGACCACTTTAGTATAATCTCTTTTGGGATCAGCTCCCCTTCGAACTCCCTCATGAGCACTAGCTGTTTTTCAAAACTCCATGGTCGCATCTCCATCACCTTTTTCTTATCCCGGCTGTCTCCGAACTGAGCAAGGTATAGATTATCCTCAATCTCCGCAACTTGTAACCCTTTATTTGGTTTCCACAGCATTCTCAGATTTTTCTTTAAAACGTCCACACTAACGCTACGTTGTGTTAAAACTTTCATAACTATACAGTTTTTCCCTGCCTCCTTCGCTACCCTTGTACTGTTGCTTCCCAACACTATGTCTTCATTCTCCTCCTCAGTCACCGTCAGTTTCTTCCATAGTTCCTCAAGTTCTTCAGCCATAGTTAAACAGCCCACTCTCGTTCGACTTAACGAGGGGGTACAAAGACTGGCCTTACACACTGGAAAACCACCACACTCTTGCAGGAACGCAAGACTTCACCTGCTTCTACATGCGAGAGAGCATGAGAGCACTTCCCTCTTCCAACTATAGAATTAATCTCATGGTTTTGTTCTGACTCTAGAGTTGGAGCTGACGTTACCTTTCTTGGTCAATCATGGCAACAGAGATATATTCTATGGAACTAGTAATTGATTTTTTTTTTTTTTTTTAATTTTTAATTTTTTATTTATAATCTTTTCTGATTGGTAGAACTAGTAAATTTCATGAAAAAATCTATTTCCAAATTTAAGTGTAATTTAATTTACCTAGCATTATCAGTTTAAGAAGTGGAGGATTCGTCTCTAATCCTTGGTATTTCTTCCCTCCCTATGAATTATTTGGGGTTACCACTTGGTGCTTGATTTAAGTCGAAAGAGAGGCGGAGTCCTGTTGTGGAAAGAATGGAGAAAAGCCTTGTGGGGTGGAACTTTGGAAGAGAATTTATTTATCCAAGTGGGGTAGACTCACTCTTATTAAGAGTACTCTCTCGAGTCTACCGACATATTTTCTCTCTTTTCCCTCTCCCAGATAGCATTGCTAGGCCTATTGAAACGATGCGAAGGGATTTTCTTTTGGGAGGGATGGGAGATGAGCTTAAGTTTCACCTTGTGAATTGGATGATGTGTGTACACCAATTAGATAAGGAGGGTTAGGAGTGAGATAGATGGTGCCATTCAAAAAAAATTTATTAGGTAAGTGGTTATGATGATTTGCCATTGTTTTGCTCTTTGGAGGAAAGTAGTGGAGTGTAAGTATGGGTGTGGTTTGGGAGGATGGTGCTTGAAGGTGGTTAAAGGAGGGCATGGAGTTGGTTTATGGAAGTTTATTAGATTGGGTTGGGTTCCTTTTTCCAGGTTTCTTTCATTCTTGGCTGGGAAAGGAACCTGTGTGTGTTTTTGAGTTGATTGGTGGTGCGGTGATGGGCCTTTGAAGGATGTTTTTCCAGTTTTGTACGAAATTGCTCAGGATAAGAGGCTCCTGTGGCGGATTATTTGGTTTGGATAGATAGCTCTGTGCTTTGGGATGTTACTTTAATGCGTCTATTACATGATTGAGAAGTGGAAGCTATGATTATGTTTTGGGAGGAGTTAATTCTTTTCCTTGGAAGGATATTTGGAAGGTAAAGCTCTGCTTAAGGTTGCCTTTTTTACATGGACTGCTGCTTTGGGTAACATTCTCACAATAATCAGCATCACCATAAGGTTTGTGTGATCGAGCGGTGTTACCTGTGCATGAAGGTGGGGGAAACAGTTTACCATTTGTTCTGTTGCAAGTATGCCCTTGATTGTGGTCAATGATCTTCTGTTTATTTGGGGTTCAGTGGGTTCTGTCTCAATCAATTCTTGCAATGTTGGCATGTTGGAAGGGGAGATTTCCTAGATGGGTGGGGGGAAGGGATTGGTGTTGTGTGGGGTGCAGTCTTTGTGCCTTTTGTGGATGGTTTGGAAGGAGTGCACCCGTAGAGCTTTCGAAGGATTTGAGAGGTCTTCAGCAGATTTGAAACTATTCCTCCTGCATATTTTGCATAAAATGGATGGCTGGTTCCAACTAATTACCCTTTACTTTGCTAGATTTCATTGATAGTTGTTCTCTCTCATGACTTTGTAGTTCTCTTAGAATATTGCTTGTGTACTGAGGGGCTCCTTTTTACTTTAATAAATAATTATTCCTAAAAAAAAAGTTCCACTAGATTTTGAAATAAATATGTATTGCTGTGTGCTAGAATCCTTGGTGACCAAGTTAGAGCAGAATGGTAAGACTATGTAGCTGACCACAAAATTTGTTATCATGTTTTGTGCTCTGTAAAGTTCTTCTGTCTACTTTATATAAACAACTTAGTAGGTTGATTCTGCTGCAGCATAAGAGATCATTTGCATTTTTTTTGATTGTTGGTATGGTCTATGATTTGTGTGATTATAACTCAGGTTCCTTTACTGTCCCCCTCTCCTTGGAAAAAGAAGAATAATTGAAAATTGAAGGAAAATGAAGGGCACAATGTCTTTATAAGGCATACTGGCATACCAATGCAATTTGGTTGTCTTGCTGGTTTCCTAGAAAATTTTTTTACTCTTGCTTTTCTAGTTGTTATTTTTTAAAATTTCCTGATTTATTATTTTGAAAATTCTTATAAGTTTTTGGTGTTTCTTGTATACTACTCCATCCCTGTCTTATTCTTGTTATTTTTCTCAATTAAGTACCCAAAGTTTTTTTTTTTAACTTTCAAAAAAAAAAAAAAAGTACCCTAAGTTTTTATTATTGCTATGCATACTCTCATGGATATATTCAGAAAATGGAAATCAGTATGCATTGATACAACAACAGCAACAACAACAACAACAAGCCTTAATCCCAAATTTTGTGGTTGGCTATGGATCCTCAATTGATTAGTTAAGTTCCACCACATGTATTCATTTTCCCCATTATATTCTATTGGAAGTCATACTCTTTTGTTACTTCCTTAATTGACAAGTCCGTTTTTATTACTTCTACTATAGTAATTAAATTACTTTGAGTTTTGACTAGATGTACTTTTATCAGATATTATTACACAAAATGATTTTATCCATCTCATAATCTTGGCGCTTTGAATTTTCTTTCTGCTCTGTAATGTTTTTAATGATCTATCTCTTGAATGTAATGCTATCCATTTACACTTCCGGTGTACTTGGGTATTTTGATTAATGAACTTTTGTTATTTATCCAAAAAAAAAAAAAAATGATCTATTTCTCTTAACAGAAATCTGGAAATATGATTTTGTTTTTCACATGCCAATGTCAGGTGTGAGAGATTTTAGGCATTAAGCATCTTCTCTTTTGTGCAAGAAATTAAAATGTCCTCATGTCTTAACTATGGTGCAGGAACTAAACATTGGTGGAAGTTTGGTCTCCTCAGCACTGGAAGAGGCATGTGGTACAAACCGGACCAAATTAAAGGAGATGTATAACAAGATTGGTGATCTTGGTAGCGACAAATGTTTTTTTCTCATATATTATATCTGGTCTGCTGAACTATTTCTTTCTGTGAGGTTTTTGTACAACCTAAGAAATAGTCTATTTTGGTTAAAGGTGATGTTGCTCAAGAATGCCGACAAACACAAACATTACTTGCCCCTCCTTCACCGCTTCTAATTAGAGATGTATTTTCTGCACTCCGAAAGATAAGGTTTGACTTATCCATCTTGGTTTTTGTTCTTTAGAGCTTAATGGACATATTGTTGACTATCTCTTGGTGGTTTTTTGAAATGATAGGGAATAATTTGTATAATGATAGTAGTATAGTACCACTTAGATAATAGTATTAGTAATATATGTAATGTCTAGGAGTTGGTATCATAGATTTTGGGAAAGTGGTATGTTCTTCCCCCATAAAACAATGGGTGGAGGGGAAGGTCAAATGCTCAATCTGATATGATGCATGAGTTTACTTGCCTATGAAAGAAGAAGATCATCATCACCTGAGATTGGTTTTATCTTTTTCTTCTTATTGTGGTGCAAAGCAGTTTATGTTATAAAATATTTCCCTTCAAACTATTTTTGTCAATTAGGTTTTTCTTTTTCATTTTTCCCTTATATATATATATATATATATATATATATTTGGTCCTTAGCTGGAAACTTTGAAAAAAAAAAAAAAAAAACTAATGCTATTATCAAAATATTAAAACATCAATATCCCACTGTTTTCAGTGTTCACAGTAGGAAATGGAGCCGTAACGAAAAGTTTCTTAAGGTTAGCATGAATCAAGTGTAGGAATGTTAAGTTTGTAAATATATATCTAGTTAAAGTGGTATTTTTCCCACTATTTTATCCAGATGGTAGGTCACGGCATTTAGGGCAAGTTTAGGAGGCTTGAGTTTTCAAAAGCTGCAGTCGTTTTATTTTTATAATTAAAAAAAGGGGAAATTACACTTTAACGCCCTAAACTATACTCATGATTACACTTTTCACCTTAAACTTTTCAAATGCGTTTTGCACCCAAAACTATGACCCTTGTTACACTTTGCACCCGACGTCAAGTTTACCGTTAACTTGGACGGAAAAGAATGACATCTCTTGAAAAGAACCAATTACCCATCTTCCCAATCCCTTAAAAACAAAGTAGAAATTATACTTTGCCAGCCTAAACTATACTCTTGATAACACTTTGTACCCTAAATTTTGTGTTTCCATCCAAGTCAACAATAAACTTGACGATGGGGTGCAAAGTGTAACAAGGGTCATAGTTTAGGGTGCAAAACATGCATTTGAAAGTTTAAGATGCAAAGTGTAATCTAGGGTATTTTTCCCACTATTTTATCCAGATGGTACGTCATGTCATTTAGGGCAAGTTTAGGAGGCATGAGTTTTCAAAAGCTGCAGTTGTTTTATTTTTATAATTAAAAAAAGGGGAAATTTCACTTTAACACCCTAAACCATATTCTTAAACTATATCTCTGATTATACTTTGCACCCTAAACTTTTCAAATGCGTTTTGCACCCTAAACTATGACCCTTGTTACACTTTGCACCCGACGTCAAGTTTACCGTTAACTTGGATAGAAAAGAATGGCATCTCTTGAAAAAAACCAATTGCCCATCTTCTCAATCCCTTAAAAACAAAGTAGAAATTATACTTTACCAGCTTAAATTATACTTCTGATAACACTTTGTACCCTAAATTTTGTGTTTCCATCCAAGTTAACAATAAACTTGACGTCAGAGTGCAAAGTGTAACAAGGGTCATAGTTTAGAGTGCAAAACGTTCATTTGAAAAGTTTATGATGCAAAGTGTAATCTAGGGTATAGTTTAGGGTGGTAAAGTGTAATTTTCTCTAAATTAAAGGTTTAGTTGTTTCAAAAGCCTCCTAAAAGGCCCAAGCTGCCTTTCAAAGTCCTCAAAAGCAGAAGAATCTTTGGGTTGCCAAACAGCTTCTAACTTTTACTTTTTATAGGCTTAGGCAACCTATGGGGTGTGATTCTGAGTCTTTAAAAGAAGTAATATTAACAGAATCAACCTTATTAGGCACACGGTGATGGGCATAGGAATTTGTCCTCAAAGTTTGTATATTATGAGATGGCTATGGAATCATTTACAGAGTGAACCATTAGAACACCATATGGGATTTGATTATACTTGTAGGCCTTTTAGTTTATTAGCTCATGTAGAATTTGTAGCAAATTTGTTCTAATTTTCTTTCATATTATGTGGTAATTTTCATGATTCAAAATGTGTATTATATAATTTATTTTATTGATTTGAATATTTTTAAATTCCGATACCAATTGCAAGCACTCTGTTACATGAAATTATTTTAATTCTCGTTCTTATATGGTATCATCAGTGTACAAACAGGCAGTGGAAGTACCGTTCGAAAGAAAAATGTTATTGTGAATCTCATGTGTTCTTGTAGAGAGAAGGAGATGAAGTTTCTTGTTAGAACTTTGGTACGACTCTTAATCTAGTTTGCTTTGAACATGTCTACATTTATCTAAATGGTGATCTTTGCACTACATTTATCTAGGACCATTCCTTGCTTATAAATACTTGTCTGTTTTGTTAAATTATATCTCATTTATTCCTCTCAACTTGTCTGTTTTGTTAAATTAATAAAATATGATATTTTTCCGTTTTCTATTTTTTGGTTAAATATGAAATTTGATAATTATGGTAGTTAATAATAAGCTTTTATTATGATTGAGGTTGTATATGGAAATATCTATTCTACCATTTAACAAAAATATGATTGGGCAAGATTCTAATAAGGGTTTAAATATAGAATAAATAGAATTTAAATTCAATTATAAAATATATATTTAAAATAATGATATGTAGTTACTTATCAAAAAAAAAAATTGATATGTAGTTCCTCAAAAAAAAAAAAAAAAAAAAAAATTATGTGTAAAATTGTGAGGCATCAAAAGCTTATGTGGCAACACTAGAGGAAGTTAACAAAAAGTCAAAGGGTTCTATATATTATAGATTATAGATGTGTGATGGTATATTTATGTGTTTTGTTGAATAACGGCATTAAATAATATTATGCCATTTTTTAAAGTAATTATCTTTATCTTGCACTTGTTGACTTGAAGAATTGTGTGCATTGGCGTATCAATCTTAATACAATTCTCTTCTTTAATCCTTCTCTTTTTAGTTACTGTTTTCGTTATTACCTGCCCTGCATGCTTATAGAGCATAAAATGGGGCACATGTGGTTAAGTCATTGTTTGCTGTTGAGAATTTAATTTTGAAACATAATAGTTTATCAGTTTAGACTTTCAGCAATTTTGCTTTGCTTGGATGGGAGAGGGAGGAGAGGAGAGTAGAGTAAATGGGAGGGGTATGGTTTAACGAACCCTCCTAAGCCTGCATTTCTAATTCAGTGGAGTGGAGGGGATTAAAAAAAAAAATTGAAATGTCAATTTGCCCTTAAGATGTCAATTTATATTTATTTTTTTAAAATTAATAAATAAGGTTATAATTGTCATTTTATACGAAATTCTCATCCCCTATATTCTCCCTACTTAATTTTTAAAACATCCAAACAAGGTGAAGAGGTAGCCATTCCCCTCTACTCTCATTTACTATCTTCTCCTTACACTCCTTACCCTTTATTGCCCTCTCCCTCCGAACTTCCAAACATAGTGTTTGTGTTGGGAGGATCATATGAATCTTTTGTTGTTTACACTTTTGAAAAGCCTAAATTTTTTTTCGACCATTTTGTTGTAATTATCCATTCATCATAAAAGTGTTTGACTTTCAATTTATAGTTGCACAAAACATTAGAAAAAAAAATTTTTACACCAAAGCAAATAGATGCTTATTAAATAGTAAATGTTATTGTAAGAATAATGGTTAAATTATTTAATTTTCTGTTTTTTTACAGCTTAGCAGGATATTGATAAATAGGAAGAGCACAACAGAGATTTTTATCCTTAAAACCGAGATGATTTTAGTTGCCTCCCACTCCCACACCCCCCCCCCCCCAAAAAAAAAAAAAAAATCACTGCTCTGCATCTTGTGTTTTTCAAGCTTTGATTAATCACTCTTGTATTGAGTTTTGCTTCCTCATTTTGTTCTTTATGCTCTTGGATGTTCAGGTCCCTAAAAGTATTGACGTTTTGCATGCATCAATGGCTTGAGGTTTAAGTTTCTTGAGAGTATGGTTGTGAAAACGATCATGTTTGATCTGCTTTTGCACTATTTGCTGAGGAAGTACTGTGTTTTTGGTCTAGCAGTTGAGCTTCAAATTTCTCATTCCAGATTGTAGCACCACCATGTCACCAAGCCTTTCTATTTATTTCTCCTTATGTGCTCTAGTGTTTACTTATCATGCATACTTCTAGTTCACCAACATCTTAATCCTTTATCATTAGGGGGCTGTATTATCCATTTAAATTGAAAAATCGGGTGTTGTTTAAGATCTGAAAACATGTTTTCTTAAGACGCAACAAGATTCTTGTTTTACAATAGATAGAGATAGCTGTTGCAGTTAGGGTGGAGATGATGTTGCTTTACCTGTCATTTGCTATCGATTTCCAGAGCAAAGTGTGTTTTTCCTTTCATTTTGTTTCATTCCTTCCCTTTCTCATGGTCTTCTATTTTGTTATTTTTAGGATTTTTTTTAAAGAATTAATAGACGAGGTCTTCACCTGTGCTGCACTGAAAATGTGCATCATTTGAATATGGCTGCGATATCTGATTGCCAAAAAAGTTTATATTTTTGAATGAGTATGATGAATGTGGAACTTAAATACGTGGTTTAACTTATGGTATTGAGCTATTTTTTGTGACCATTTTTAACATCATTTCTATGCAGGTCAGAAATTTACGGATTGGAGCAATGATGAGAACTGTTTTACCCGCTCTAGCTCAAGCCGTTGTTTTTAATTCCTCCCCTAACTTTTACCATGAAGGAAAAGTAGATAATTTGAAGGAGAATCTTCAGGTTAACACTATTTTTGACAAACTGTCATTTATTCATTCTGTCATCTTTTTACTGTTTCATAAAAGTTGGTTCTCACCCTTTGCTATCACGATTCAATGAATGAGGTTTTGGCAAAGTATTTGAACATTTTATAGAGTGTCTTAATAAAATTTTTTTTTTTTGAAAAATTTAATGTGAACTTATTTAATATATTATTGTGGGCATACTTATTTTGTGAGTCATTTGGGTGAAAATTATTTTTTATTAAAAATATATTAAAATTCTGTCTGAAACTTACCTATAAAAAAAAGTGTCTGAAACTTATCTGAAAACTATGGTGGTTTTAAAATCATGAGTTCAAGTCACAATTTTAAGGCCTGTAATCATGACTTCAGCTCACAATTTCAGCTGACTTGGCAAGCTAAGTTGGCTTTCTTGGTTTGTTGGTAACACATGAAACCGTGGCATTAATTCAAGACTTCTTGAGAGACTTCTTCAGATACATAATTTGATGCAAAAAAATGTAGGAAAATAGGAAATAAAGAGTGACAACAGGAACAACAGAACCATTCCTAGGCTTCACCACCTAGGATCTGCTTGCAAACCCTAGGCTTCACCACCTAATGGCGTTTGGCATCACCACCAAACAAAGAAAACAAAAGAGTAGACATATTCTCAACTCACCATAAAATTCTTATTCAAAATCAATTGCCTTTCACAATTACAAGAACACTAGTTTAATAGGGTTTAGGGATTACACTAATATGGAAAATGCCTAATCAAATCCCTTAAAATCCTCAACATTAAAAACTAAATTCAAAATTCAAAATTCAAAATAAAAAATAATTTCAAATTTAGACACAAAATCTTAAATGAATGCTGAGAAAACTCGACCTCGAGTTTTTAAGTGGAGAAGGATTAGAACTCTAGCACGTAGTGCTTGCCTCAATTTAGGAATCACCTCTAGGAGCACAGAGACTAGCAAAATCTTGCATTCCCTGACCTCAGTAAACTCATTTGGAATGACAAAGTCAATGTGTGGAATCACAATCTTATCTTGAACCATACGAAGTACCATGGTATCCACTTTGGCAAACTGTTTGTCTCCATGCACCATGCAAGGCTGATGATAAGCAGATTCATCAACTTCCATTATAACATCATGTGCACCCCCATAATTTTCACTATGCTGTTGAACTTCTGCCTCATCAAGTAATGGCTCACCAACAGGTTCAATTGACTCTACTACACATGGTTGAGGGTGCACTGACGGGACATTTGTTGGCACTTGTATCTCCTTTTCATAACAAAATTTTGGTACCACAACATTACTATCTCATGTGTGAAGCTTTTACCCTCAAGTTAGCTGGGTAGTTTTTTTAGTGAGTGCCATTATTTTGTTTGGTTAGTTTTTTAATGAGTGCCATTATTTTGTCTAGCCAGGCATTAATCCTAGTGATTATTTGCTTCCCCAATTTCCTAGTGATTATTGCTCCCTTGATTTCCATGAAGTAGGTGATACATTCTAGTTTTCCTTTCTTACACTAGCTAAAAGCGAATTGAGAAGATCCAAGGAAATTTCTTCACTTTCATCTATGACTAGAGTCATATTTGTTTCCATGGTTGAAAATACAACATGTGGATGGTTGGACCTAATTATTTTTAAGAAATTTTGAAACATCTCAACAACCAATGCATCACAATCAAGTTCCAGCATCACCAAGCTAATTTTCTGTGATGCTGATCTAGATCAGATTTTGATTCTTCGTATGGTCCTTATTTGGTTTGAGGCAGTTTTTGGTCTAAAGATAAATTTGGGCAAGTCAGAATTGGTTCCTGTTGGAGTGGTACATAATATTGACTTATTGTTGAATGTCCTTGGCTGCAAGCAAGGTACTCTTCCAATGAAATATTTGGGTCTTCCTTTGGGTGCTAAATTCAAGAATAAGACAATATGGAACCCGATTTTGGAGAAGATGGAAAGGAGATTAGTGGGATGGAAACGTTTGTACTTATCCAAGGGAGATAGAGTCACTTTAATCAAAATCACTATCTAATTTACCCACTTATTTTCTATCTTTATTTCTTATACTTGCTATTGTGGCTAACAGAATTGAGAAACTTTAGTGGAATTTCTTATGGGTGGCATTGGTGATGAACCCAAATTTCATTTGATTAAATGGGCTACTGTTTGTTCTCCCATTTCTTTGGGTGGCTTGAGGATAAGGAAGGTAAGACTTTTTAATGAAGCTTTGCTTGGGAAGTGGCTATGGAGATTTGTGATTGGGAAGGATGCCCTTTGGAGGCAAGTGATAGAGTTAAAATATGGATGCGTATGGGGTGGCTGGTGTATCAGATCTGTATATGGTCCATATGGTGTTGGTTTGTGGAAAAATATTAGTTGGGAATGGCCTTCTTTTACATGCTATATTCTGTATGATATTGGTGATGAGTTTAGGGTGAAGTTTTGGCAAGACTGTTGGTGTGGGGAGACATCTCTTGAAGTCAGCTATCCTGAATTGTTTAGATTTTGTCAAGATAAGGAGGCTAGTTAGTGTGGCTGAGCTTATGAAGTCCACTAATGGAGTCCTCTTTTGTGATGTAAGTTTCTTTAAGGTTGTGCATGCTCAGAAATTATAGGCTATGTCAGGTTTCATGGATACCATATATGGTTCTTCAGTAACGAGGTTTGGTGAGGATAAGATGTGTTGGAAACCTAATAGAGATAAGGGGTTAATGGTTAATGATTATTATAGTATTTTAGTGGGCTCTAATGACTACCATTTTCCTTGGAAAAGTATTTGGAAATAGAAGATTCCTTCTTGAGTAGCTTTCTTTGTTTGCATTGCTGCTTTAGGGAAATACTTGACGATTGACAATTTACAAAAAAGGAAGGTTTGGATATTGGATTGGTGCTACATGTGCAAATGTAATGGTGAATTGGTTGACCATCTCTTTCCTCATTGTTTGGTTGCTATGGATTTGTGATCTATGGTTTTGGGTTTATTTGGATTAAGTTGGGTAATGCCGCAATCCGTTGTGGGGCTACTAGCTTGTTGGCAAGGTAGGTTTGGTCGTCATTGAAATGGTCATATATGGTTAATTGTTCCCCATTTCTTAATGTGGCATCTTTGGAGGGAGAGAAATAGTAGGTGTTTTGAAGATAATGAGAGATCCATACTACACCTCAAGTTATTTTTCGTTAGAACTTTATTGGATTGGTTGGTTGCTATGCGAAATCAATCATTCTCTTCTTTTCTTGATTTCCTTGATTCTTGTAATTTTTGTACTTGAATTGTTGATTCCTTGTACACTCCCTGAGTATTAGGGAGTTCCTTTTTTGATATCAATCAAACTTATTACTTATCAAAAAATAGTTCCAGCATCACCAAGCATGACTTGACCTTTGCAACAGTATCAAGAATTGAAACCTTGTATAACAGTTACTGGACACATGAGACAAGTTTTCAAATGCTGCTACAGTCAGCTGAAATATTTCCTTTATCTGCTCATAATCACATGGGGCATCTAGTTCTGTTATCTTTGTAATCTCAGTAATGCAAAATGCAACTCAGTAATGCAAAATGCAACTGAAACCTTCACATCCATTTCATCATGTCTCATCTTCATTGAGGGAAAAAATGCATCTTGCATTGATTTGGATGGTGCTTGCTCCACATTTGCTAACAAATTTTCAACTTTCTCAAGAAGAGTGAGCAAGTCATCATTGGAGGAAGGAGGGTTAATGAGGTTATTCCCAGCCTCCATAAGCTGCTCCTCAAGGTCTCTATCAATTGAAGTCATTTTCAACTCAAATTTAGAGCCACAAAACACAAAGACTGAAACTTAGCTACTAAAAATAAGCTTTCCATTTTTTATGCTGGGTTGGTGTGGCTGCGTGATGTCATGCAAGATAGGGGCCTAAAGGTGGGGTGGCAGTGGAGCAGCACATGGGAAAGGGAGAGCGATGGCGGCGGCAAGTTGTTATTTGGAGTCTTGGGGTGGCTATCAGCAAAGCGTCTCGGAGCCAAAGGTTGACGATGGTGTCTTGCTTCAAAAGATTGGCTGTGGGATGTGTTTTCTGGTGGTGAGGTTGACGGAGATGTGCGGTCTGACCTTTTGGTGGATTAGGACTTTGCGGATCTGGGTGTGGATGGGTTTTGTATAGAGTTGTAATTCTTGGCCATGGGTTCTTTTGTTTTGTTTCTGTGTGTTTCTTTCTTTCTTCAGGTGGCAGATGTGGTTTAAAGTGTTTGGGCTGTAATTTCCAGCCTGTAAATGAAGTGGCTTGCAACGAGTGGGTTCTCAATGGTGGTTGTATGATGTCGGCGGCTGGTTTTTTTTTGAATGATTTGGATTGGGTGGAGGGATTAGATGCGTTAATACCAAGTTGATGCAGAACAATGTAGGAAAATAGGAAATAAAGAGTGACAACAGGAACAACAGAACAAATCCTAGGCTTCTCCACCTAAGGGCGTTTGGCATCACTACCAAGCAAAGAAAACAAAAGAGGAGACATATTCTCAACTTATCATAAAATTCTTATTCAAAATTATCTGTCTTTCACAATTACAAGAACACTAGTTTAATAGGGTTTAGGTATTACACTAATATGGGAAATGCCTAATCAAATCCCTTAAAACCCTCAACATTATAAGCTAAATTCAAAATTCAAATTCAAAAATAATTTCAAATTTAGAAACAAAATTTTGAATGAATTTGGTGCTCCCTGCATCATAATTGCTAGCCCTCTTCCTCAACCTTTTTACTGGGTCACTTGAGATAGGATGGCTGCTTGGGGTGTTTTTAAGGGTTACCTTGACTGGCATCTAGGTGGCAGCATGGCTTATGTTTGGGGGGTTGATGGTGGCAATTTTGGGGGCCTTTGGTTATGAGTGGGTCAAGATTGGTTATGGGGTTTGAGTTTTGAGTGTCTCCAATAAGTAGGTTTTGTGTGGGATGATGGGGACAATTATTTGATAACTGTGATGGAGAGAGCGGTCGTGTTAGAGTCCAATCCCAGTCTTAAGTAAGCACCACCCATTTTTAAGACTAATTTGTCAGTTGGAATGTGGTATTGGATTAGTTGTTGAGGGTAGTTTATGAAGGGAACTGTTTGGCATTGCAAATTCTTGCAATTAAAGTAATTAGGTTTTTGAAAAGAACTTTTCATGTAAGAGAGACGAGGATAATTTTTTTGGTTGCAGCTTTTCTGTTGGATGTCTTAGATGTTTGAGTTGAAAGCACGATTTCAACTTTTCAATTATTTATTTATTTATCTTTTGATAAGTAAAGAAAATTTTATTCAAAGACATAAAAATGAGTCACCCAAGTATATGAGAAGTATACATAAATTACAAGCATCCATCAAATCATAGACCTAAAAATAGAATGATTTCTTATGATAGACATCCAATTTGATAGAGTTTAAAGAAGACAAGTTTTAAATCGGTTATAGTCCTTTTAAAATCTTCAAGACACCGGTTGTTTCTCTCCAGCCAAATGCACCACATCAAACAATTAGGGACAGCCATCCAAATAACACCATTACGATGGTGAACAAAAAGCTCAACCACAGTCTTTGGCATCACCTAGTAGATACCAAACAAGGTGAATACCATAGACCACAACTCAGAAACAATAGGACAATGTAGTAAAAGATGGTCTACTTATTCTACATTACTTTTGCATGTATAACACCAATCTAGAACCAACACCTTCTTCTTACATAAATTATCAACAGTCAAGATAGTTCCTAAAGTTGCAGTCCAAACAAAAAACGCGACTCTGGAAGGAACCTTTTCCTTCCAAATACTTCTCCAAGGGAAGGATTGAGTACATACACCCAACAAAGCTTGATAATAACTACTTACCTCAAAGCGCAAGTGTCCAACACATCTTATCCTCACTAATACCCCTCAACTATTTATTTATACCTCAATTTTTTATTTATTTATATATTTTTATGAGTGCCACAATTTTCTGATAAGTTTCACGAACATGGTATTTTTCAATATTTTATTATTATTAAAATACATCTTTTAGCTAAATGACTTCCTATTTTGTAGAATGGGTTATTTGATATAGAAATTCAGTTGATTATTTGATCTTTTGGTTTCTTTTCAGTTCCTTTCTGCAGCCGTAGTTGAAGCCTATAATATACTCCCCAATTTGGTTAGTATTAATGTTTTTGGCATTACAATGCTTAGCTATTTTCATTTTTCTTCTTTAGCAACTATTTATGTTGAATTTTTTTTAGCTATATGCTCCATGTCTTTAGTTTATTGTGTTATTAAAAGAAGATATTTATTTGCATATGTCGTTAAATAATGTGTTTTATTTGAGAATATGTCCTGGTTAAAATTTGAGAAAATAACAACTAAGCCTCTGTCCCAAACTTTGGGGTCAGTTATGGCTTTTCAATAGATTAATAAGGTCATCCATATGTATTCTTTTTTCTCATTCCTATTATACTTTGTCACTTCCTTAATTGACATGCCCTTTTAACTATTTCCATGAATGTTATTTTAGGTTTCCCTTTACCTTTTTTCATTTCCTTGACTTGAATCAACTTACTCTTTCTCGTTGGTGCATTAATTGCTTTCCTCTACACATGACCAAACCACCTCAAATGACTATTCCTCATCTTTTCATCAATAGAGGTCATCTCTATGTTTCATCATTGAGATGCCTACCAAAACTCCCTTTCCAACAAGCTAGCAAATCCATAACTCAATTATTTTTAACCCAATGGAATCCAAACAAATAATACACCAAAGACCATAGATTATAAGCAAAATCAGAATGCAGCAGGTGATCAATGGACTCCTCATTTCTCGTACACTTTACTACTCTACAATATAATTATTTCTCTTTTGAAAATTATCCATCTTGTGAATCTTCCCTCTAGCAGTTGTCGACATGAAGAAAGTTACTCTTGTAGGAGTCTTTACCCCTCCAAATACTTTTCCATGGTATCTTTTAGAAAGAACCTTATAACAGAATTTTACCTAAAGAACACTGCTCTTAGTAGGAATCCATCACAGCTGGTCTTCCCTATCTCTGTTAACCTTTGAGGAATAAACAGGGCCCACGAAACTCCTAATCCTGTACAGGCCTAGTAGACGTGACATCCCAACACATAGTGCCATTATTCTATCTCACATAGTCCGGCATAGAAGCTTCTTTGTTGTGACAACTAGCCTGTAAGCCGCACTGTGTGTGGGTACATTCTTTTTATCATATATTTTTTTCCCAATGGTTGAGAAGTAAATAAATATTTTTATTTATTTATATTTTTTGTAATCTTTTTGTGGTTTGGTTTTTCTTGAGTTAAAACTCATCCAACAACCTTTATAAGGGAGTTGTGGTAGCACTTGGACCTCTTTTTCAAAGAAAAATTGTTGAGAAGTAAATTTTTATAAGAAGTCTTTTATTTATTGGCTGATTAAAAAGTTAATTTATCTTGGCTTAAAAAAAAAGTTAATTTATCCTAGTATTCAGCTTATTCCCTTCTACCTATCTAGTGTGTTGCTATTTCAATTGATGCCATCATTTGTCCATAAGAGCCATGATTATGTTGCTGCTGAAATGAGCCATAAAGGTATAAATATGCTGTTTGACACAAGATTTTGTCCATGCAGTTTGTATAATAATATTATATATTTGATTCAAAGTCATCAGAATTAAGAGACTATATTTTATAAATCATGGCTAGATACTTTTGGTAGATAAGATTAAAAGAACAATTTAAAGATAATATCTTTTTTAAATAAAAGTAATTAAAGTAGAATTAAATTTGCTCTTTGTGTAATAATTATTCTTAAATGAATTGTTAATACCTCTGACAACTCAGCATATCTCAGATAGTGGAGTTTAAGATAATCTGGGACTTTATGCTGCAATCACTGTCTCAGAATGTAACACTTGTCTGCTGTGCAATTAAATAATAAGCAGGATCTGGTTGTTCCTTCTCTCATGAACAAAGGTGTCAAGTTTTCTTCTTCGACTTTGTCAATGGTTCCAGGAATACCCATCAAGCCTATGCTTGCAAAGTATATATTCTTGGATATGCTTATGCCTTTGTTTCTTCTTTAAGTCTTTTTAATTTATACAGGATGCATACTGAAGGACTTTTTATTTGTATTGGTTTTTTTGCTTTGTGGTAGAATCACCAATGGTGTTCCTCAAGCACTGAAGCTCTTCCAGAATAAAGCTTTTTCATGTGAATATAAGTATGCTTTTTTTTTTTCTTTTTTCTCTCTCAAATGTACAGTCTCCTTTCTTTTGCTCTTTTGATTTCCCATGTGTAGTTCTTTATAGAGTTTTGATGATTCTAATTACAAATTAGGCTTAATATGTATGAACAGGTCAGAGTGGTGATGTTGAAATTCTTGGTTGGAGTCAATAATAAGTATTGCATTTGCAATCTCATTTTACATTTTTGGCAGATTAATAATATGCAGTAGTGATGGCAGTGTAGTAGATAAGCCCTCGACTTCAAATGGTTGTACATCTTATGTTCCTGTAGCTTTGTTTATTATCATGATAATTCAGATTTGTAAAGTCTCTTGGTTTGTACTAGAGACTTGCTGTTTAAGAGAAGAGAGGCTGAGGGCTCTTCCCACCCCCAATATGCTTTTATATAATTTTTCTCCGCACATTAACTTACAAGAAGAAAAACGATCAATTAGTTTGCTCTTCACTTGTGTGCAGTTAGTATATTACAGTTTCTTCATCGAAAGAATTAGTTTAGTGTTAGTCACTGATTTGTCAATATATCTTAGTTTTTTCTATTAATTTCACTTTGCTTTTACTTTTGGTAAGTTGGCTGCATTACCTTCTGAACTGGTTTTTGTGGTTGCAATTTTAGATATGATGGTCAGCGTGCCCAAGTTCACAAATTAGTTGAGGGAACTATTCGCATATTTTCACGAAATGGAGATGAATCGACCTCAAGATTTCCGGATGTGATTAATATAATGAAGGAATCATGCAGGCCTGCTGCAATGACTTTCATTCTGGATGCGGAGGTAGGAACATCTTTTTTTTTTTTTTTTTTGATAAGTAATTGTTAGATTAAATGATTAAATTCACAATTTCCTAATAGTTTAAGCTTTTGGGTCAGTTGGTAATTAATCTTGGTATCAGAGTTAGGTCATGGGTTGAATCCCAGTCTCCACTTTAGCATTTAAAGAAGTCCCATGTGTTGGGCCCCCCTAATAAGGGCAGTTTAGGCCCACATGTGAAGGGGAGTATTAACTTAAATGATTAAATTCATAATTTCCTAACAATTTAAGCTTTTAGGACAATCGGTAATTTATTAATAATATATATATATAAATTAATATGCTAAAGAAATGTACTGGGAAACTAATGGAGTATACAGATTGTATACCCATGTTTCCTTACAAACAGGTATAAATACAATGCGACAATAAAATCATGCAATAATGAAGGTCTGCTTGCATCCAAAGACAGCCAGTAGAATAATTCCCACGGGAACTGAGATTTGAATCTCTCTATAAATAGTTTATGTTCCTCAAAAGTCCTCTTATTGCTCCCTCTCAAAAGTTGCCACATTAAACAAGAGGGAGCAACATTCCAAACTCTATTATGGAAAGTAATGGGACTTCAGCACCAATATTTAAACAAATCATTCACTGCCTTTGGCATCATCCACTTCACCCAAAAGATATGAACAAAAATTTCCATATCTATTGGACAATTGGAAACCGCAGTCCACATGAAATGGCAGCCTTTGAGGCTGCTTTTACCCTCCAAACAGCCTTCCAAGGGAAATCAGAGTAGGCATCACCTCTCAACTCCTCATATTAAGATCGAACGCAAACCTCCCATTCCTATTTATGTTCAAGGTGGTACATGATTAACCTCAAGGGGTTAGTCTAGTGGTTCCCAGACCTCATGTGATCCATGGGTTTCCTAACCAACACCTTGGGACCACTCCCAAGGAATTCTTTCCTGTAATTACCTAGTGTGTGTGAGGCGGGGGAACTATACTCACTTTGGTATTACCCAGGTACTTTGAGAGCCCTAGACAGCCACATCAGCAGAAAAAAGAAAAAAAGAAAAAAGAAAAAAAGAAGGTAGTACATGATTGATCACAGGTAAAGCAATGTTATCTGAATCATTCCAAATGTGGTTCTGGTTTTAGGTTGTTGCAGTTGATAGGAAGAATGGCTTCAAACTTATGTCTTTCCAAGAATTATCTTCTCGAGGGAGAGGAAGCAAAGATAACTTGATTACTGTGGATAGCATAAAGGTTTGATACATTATTACATTACCTATTTTCCATCATGATGTGGTTCATGTTTCAATGCCTAAATAAAACTAAAGACAATTTTGCTATTCCTTGGTTTCAATTTATTGAACATTATTTCTTGCTATGCGATTTTGTTATGTTGGGGGTTATAATAATTGTTTGCAATCTTTCCTGAAGAAAATCCTAGTAGTTTCCTTATTTTTACATAATGTAGACTTGTAGTTTGTTGGTGTTGTCGTAAGCTTGGATTCGAAAGTTAGAAGATGTTTGCAAGTACTTTTTCTTCCTTCCACGATGCTCAAGTAATTGGTAATTTGGTAGATAGAATACTGTTATGACTGTAACATTGGCATTTTTAGAACTGGTTCAATTGAATTCAAAGTTGTCAATTCCATTCTGATGGCTGTTTTGGTTTGTTTATTGGATTGGAGTATTTTGATACTGGTTTATACTAGTATACTGTTTAGGAGTTATTACTTTATATATTTAACACAAATAAATATATGACTGTTCATCACATGTAGTTCTATAACATTTCAATTCAAATTCAAGTAATAAAATCCTAACTGTATTCTTCTAGTCCAATACTACCACTTTTTTATAATTTCTAGTATTTGATATTGATTCTTGTGTCTCCTCCCTACTCCCTAGCTTGCATCATCACTCATTAGTTCCTCCACAAATTGACAAACAGCACATCAGTCATCAGTCATCACCCATTAGTTCTCCACCACTGATTGACAAACAGCAAATTACCCAAATGCCCAAAAATAAAAAAGATAAGACAAATTAGCAAATTTGACTTTTGTGAAAGCTAAAAGTAAAGAGAGAGAGAGAGAGAGTAGAAGAAATAACTTAATCTTAAAGCTAATCTTGAAAACAGAAAGTTGGAAACATGAGACTTTTTCTTTGTCGGAGATCTACACAGGGAGGTGCTTCAACTTTTTGCTTCATCAGCTTCATCCACAGCTCTGCAGTGTCACCAGTGTGGCACCTTCATTTCTCCACTGTCCAATCAATCTCAACCTCCAAAGCAACGACAAGGTCTTAAATCCCCAATCATCTATCTTGGCTTTTGACTTGCAATCTGAGAGAGAGAGAGAGAGAGAGAGAGAGAGAGAGAAGGGAGCTTAGAAATGTGTATGAGAGATTGAGAGATGTTAATAAACGGGAAAAAAATTGTGACTAATGGAAAGAAAAAAAGGAAAGTCAAGTTTGTATTGGGTATTGGCTGAAATAAAGAATGTTACTAACAGAAAGAACAAAAAAGAAAGTTAAGAGCCTGTATGGTAACCCTTTTTTTTCCTATTCTCCAAAAGCAGTTTTTTTTTGGTGTCTTCAAAGCTAGTTTTCAATCCACAATATAGACATATTTTGTGTTTGGCTCCTATTTTGAAAACAAGTTTTCAAGATTTAAAAAAAAAGAAAAGAAAGATGTTTAGATGATATTTTCAGTTTTGAGAAAAAGATTATCTTTTGACACATCTAACAGTAATAAACAATCACCATGAAACACCCTTACCCTTGATTCTACAACATTTTCACATGTCTCTCCCTCCCCTTCATGCTCTCTCTAGGTCATATCGCTTCCTCCACTTCCAAAAAGGATAATATAGCCCACCAAACAATCCACCATGGTGAAAGACACAGCGTAGATCCACTAGTGGCTGCGAGCCACCACAAACACCCTTCAAACCCCAAGCCACTGTGACTCTGATTCCCAAGCTATCGCCAAAACCCTCCTTCAAATCCCAAGCTACTGCAACTCCACCTCCTAAGCCACCACAAAACCCCCCTCAAATCCCAAGCCACCATAACCCTTGCTTCAAAAACCATTCAAAATACCGAGATCTTAAGCTACGCTGTTACTGAGAGAGAGAGAGAGAGAAAGAGAGAAGGTTAAAGATCAGCGTCCCTTGTTGGAGATTTCATGGTTGTTTGTTGCCAATCAGACAAGCTGTCACTTGATATGTGTCTATGTTGTTGTTGATGATAGGAACGATTCTCTTCCACATCGAATTCTCTTTCTCGCTCCTTAGCAATGCTACCCATTTGTGGGATTGTTGCGCCTTTTGGAAAATCTGAGGCTTGGGAATTGTCTATCCTACTTTTGAAAAACCAAAGGGGCTTTGCTTTGCTTGAGAGTTTGTGAGGAGTGAGAAAGATGAGAATTTGAGAGGAACGGTTATAATGGAAAATGAGAGGAAGGATTTTTTTTTTGGAATGGGAAGTAATTGAATGCTCCGGGTTTCCTCTCTTCAATCTTCAATGTGCTTTGAGGTACATGGTTTATCATTCCCTATCCCTGTCTAATGCCATGTCGTTTCCTTGGAAATTGGTGTGGCGTTTGAAGGTTCCCTCTAGGGTTGCTGTCTTTTCTTGGACTGCCGCTCTAGGGAAGAAGTTATCTATTAACAATCTTCAGAAGAGACGTGTTATTGTTTTGGATTGGTGTTGTGTGTGCAAAAAATGTGGGCAGTGTGTGGGTCATTTTCTTCTTCATTTCCCTATAGCTTATGAGCTGTGGACAATGGCGTTCTATTTGTTTGGACCAAGGTGGAATAGAGGGGTGATTCATACCAGTATGAAAATTTCTGGCTGAAATGGTGGGAATGGAACATAATAAAAACCTTGATTCATTGAACCTTATTTTGTGTTTGTTCTATGTGCTCTTTTGTCTCTATGTTCATAAAAATTAGTTTATTTTATGTTCTTATCAATCATGATCAAGAGACTGCTGCCTATAAAATTGGGCTCAACATGCTTGTGGAGAAAATTTTGGGTTGGAGCCAAATATTCATTCGAACATGTTACGCACTCACTTTCCCACTGCAAATGTTCAAACCACTTCTGATGGTTGGTTTTAGAAAAATGATTGGAGGTTTGACCAGCATAAAATCTTAGTTATCATCTATCAAGTAGTCCATGTTCTGCCTATCCGGAAAAAAAAAAAGTAGTCCATGTTCTGTGAATGTGTTTTCTGATAGTTTGTTGGAAAATCAGAAAGCTTAAAACTAAGACTGAATAATAATTAAAATAATCCAAATTGCCCTTATTCTAGTAATAACTAAAGTAACTTTCTACTAACTGTAATCCAAATCAGTAACAGTGAATGTGACAACCATTTGTAAACAGAAAAAAGAATATTGTGGGTAAAACAAAAGGAAGAAGAAATGAATGGATAACCATAAAGTGGAATGATCCAAGACCAACAACAAACAAGTTAGTGTCCCTGAATTTGGTCTGAACCTTCACCCATCTGTTTGAACATCCATCCATAAATGGTCCTCTACAATACCCATTTCGTGAACACTCAAGAAATTTTGCATTCAAGAAGCCAAGTTTTTCAGGCATCTCATCAAACACCTCAAGAGAATATAAAAGATACAGTTTCATGTACATGTCAATGTGAGCTGTGGCTGTTTAAACAAACCTCAACATGAAAGATAAAGAAACCAAAGAAATACATAGGAGGAAAAAAAAAAAATCCTGTGATTGTCAGTAACTATTATATATTACCTTAAACAACGTTGCTAAGCTACAGCTAGCAATTAGGATATATATTCCTTGATGCTCAAATTTTTGACTGCATCAAGGACTAGTTAGCAAGAATTAAAATTGAATTCAATTCAGACTTAAGAGTCTGGCCATTGGAGCTTCTGGGAACCTTTTTCATGAGAATTCGGTACAAATTTATTCAACATATCACAGAGGGAAAACAAGATTATGGTTGGACTCGTAGTTCCTATGCACTGATAGTGAAGTTGTAGTTTTAGTTTGCTATGCTTGTGATGCAACTTAAAGAAAAATTAAGACAATGTAGCTTAGACTTCAATTTTTAAACAAATCATTTTCCCCCCCAAAAAGCATACAGTTATGTTCAGATTTTTTTAATTGGTAAGTTACACATGCATTTGGTAGGACTTAAAATCCATACAAGGTGCCACTTGAGTAGAGCATGTTGGTGGTTATGTTTATATGTTAAAATGGCCAAAGAAGCAATCAAGGATCATTAAAGTGACAGGGGATGGAGCTTGGAAATAATTATCAGAAGAAGAAAAGAAAAAGCCTTGAATCAGATGAAAAGAAATTATCAATACAAAAGGAAAATTCATATAAAATGTACTCCTAGCCATTTAACTGGGAAAGCTATTAGAGATTAGTGTTATTATTAATGGATTGGAAAATGTACAAACCAATCCCAAATATGATGTCATAGATTCAGTTCTGATTTGAGGCCAGCATATTTATTTACTACTGATTCAAAAGTTTCTTTCTTCTTTTCTTTCAAACAATGAAATTTGATTTTCTTTCCTAATATCTAGACATCCTTGGTATATTTAGTTATATTTAGTTTGAAACGTGATTTTTTATGCGCTATATCTATTTGGTTGGGAGCTGACACAAGGGTAAAAGAAAATCACTTGAATGATTCTCTCGACATGTCTGCCAGTCGAAATCCAAACTAAGTTGGTTGATTTTTACTACTTCTAAGCCCTAACATAACCGGGATCAAGATAAATGAATTCAATAAGGGTAGATTGGTCCGATTCATGTGGATGATGCCGAAGACAGTCACTTCTCTACTATTTGCATGGAGGAATTGGTTGGGGAAATAGTTTTCAAATATTTGGAATATGGTACCAACTCATCTAATGTGGTTGATTTGGTGGGAACACAATACCCTTCCTTTTGAAGATATTGAGAGACCTTCAGATCTTTTAAAGTCTTTGCTAGTTGGGACTTTGTTTGAGTGGTCTCAAATTTGGGGTTTTACGCGATGTATTTCCATTTATGATTACCTACAATCTGTTAGTACTTATTGATTTGTTTGTAATTGTTTCAAATACAGTGTGTTCATCATTATGATCGTGACATACTTTTATATTCAATAAAACTTCTATTACCTATCAAAAAAAAAAAAAAAGGATTGGTCTGATTCATAGGGTGAGTGGGGGGCCAAGCAGCACTATGATAGATGTGTAGCTTAAACAGAACCTTTAAAATAATATTTGAATGAATCAGATAAAGGAATTTGATTTGTGGAGATAAATTTAGTATGGGAAGATAATTTGTATCATGATGTGTGGTTCATGGGTTAAACTTTGTAAAAAGGAATGAGGTAGAATGTTAGCTTATGACGGTGAAAGATGAATAATTAATTCCTTTTCGTGCAATTCTGCACTTCAAAACTACTTCAAATTAGTCAAATATGAACTATTTAATTCCTTCTTTATCTTGATTGGTGGGTGGAGCATTAAACATGGGAAGTTTGCAAATTTATTATTTGTCAACCTGACCAAGAAATGCACAATGGTTCTATAGCCTGTCTCTGTTAAGGTCCCAAACTGTGGTGATGGATCTTATTGCTGTATTTTTTGGATTTTTATAATATGATGTATATTGTTTATTTTCTGTGAAATTTAAAATTTGCCTTTTATTTTATTTTAGTTTCATTAACTTGTTTAAATTTCTCGATATACTTCTGATGTTTTCTTTACATGCAGGTTGACATTTGCGTGTTTGTCTTCGATATCATGTTTGCTAATGGACAGCAGTAATTATCTAGAACTTTCTCTTGGAATTGTTTTGGATGTTCTTGCCACATATATGTTCATTAAAAATTTAAGACAAATATGTGGAATTGAGATTCAAAATTGCCACATGGATGTTTTGGATTCCCATATAATCTCAAAAAGGTAGAATTGAGATTCAAAATTGTAGATGTATTTTTCTCTTTTCAGCGGTTGGACAAGATTCATGCCTCAACCCACCCATGGATACCTGAGCCAGGCCCTGAGGAGCAAATACTGTAACCAATCCCATACTACCTCCATTTTACTCTCATTTATTTAATAGATCCAGTCCGCATGAAGTTTACTGTAACTTTGGGAAGAATCATAGTATTTTTAGCAGTTTATATCCGTCAAAATTAACCCTTTTACTGACCAATATAATTAATTTACTTTTAATTTATCTCTCAGGTGTGTATGAAACCAAGAACTGCAATTGAGGGTAGAAGTTAAATTTTACAATATCAGAAAAGTTTTTAAGTATACATTTCTTGATCAACTGGAGTCCATTCGATGTATTCTCAGAAAGTGTTGGTCTGGGTTTGACCGCTTCCCATTTGGTGAGCCACCCCAAGGGATTATCCAAACAGATGCTTGGTACATGTGGACGGGTCTACATGTGCTGGTGAATTGGTGCATTGCACTAAGTGTCCCAGATGCCTTGGCCAAAGAATAAAAGTAGGTTATAGAACATAGGGGTAGCCTTTTTCTCCCAAATCCCTCCTTAAACCCAAGATCTTCTCACCATTAGAGGGATAGAGGCTAGGAAGCACGGACGCTTCATTTAGGGGGCTGTACCTATGTCGTATCGGTGCCGTACTTCTGTCATACTGGACTCTTTGTGTTATAGTTTTTCAAAAATTGCTTGTGTTGTGTGTTGTATCCATACCCATACCCAAGTCCGTGCTTCCTAGGGTAAAGGTATCATGTGGCAACAAGGGCCTGTGGTTTTATTCTTATTGTCCAATTTGTTGCTTTTCTTTAGAATAAAGTACAAGTTTAGCTTATCAATTACTCTATTACAGGCTGTTGGGTTTCTCTCTCCGCAAAAGACGAAAATGTATGCATCTCTGCATTCTATGACAGTGTTATTCTATTTTTCTGGATTTAAGAAACCTCTTTTCCTGAAAGTACAATCTAATCTAAACCTTTATCCCCTTTTGCCAAAAACTCTCAGATTTGAAGGATTTGTTTCATGATGAGAAGTTGGGATATTTCGAATATGCAAAGGAAATGACAGTAAGTTCTTGAATTTTATGTTATTTTTAAATTTCTAATAATCATTTTATTATCAATCTAAGGGGTTGGCTTAGTGGTTCCTAAGACCTTATGATGTCCATGAGTTCTTGGGTTTGAAACCTCTAGTCAGAATCTTGGGGCCACTTTCAAGAGACTCCTCCCTATAATAACTTCGCGTGTGTGGGATTGGAGGACTACACACACCTGAGAAAATAGTCAAGTGTTTGAAGTAGTCTAGACACCCTTGTTCTCTCCCCCCCACCCCCCCCCCCCCCCCCCCCCCCCAAAAAAAAAAAAAAAAAATCATTTTGTATTGAATAAATAATAGTTTATTCAATTTATCTGTTTGTAGGTTGAAGCAGATGATGCTTGTTTGACCAATGAAGTCACATTAAATAAGATAAGCTCTTTTCTTGAAGATGCATTCCGCTCCTCATGTGAAGGGCTTGTGGTTAAATTATTAGATTTTGATGCTGAATATTCTCCATCTAAGCGGACTGACACATGGTTAAAGGTTTGTCAAATGAGACTGTATTGTTACTTCAGTATCTAATCGACAATGAGGAAGTAGAGTATTGACCTGTGATTAAAACTGTTGGTTTCTTTGAAGGTCAAGCGAGACTATGTTGAAGGATTGTGTGATTCTCTTGATTTAGTCCCAATTGGTGCCTGGCATGGAAATGGGAGAAAAGCTGGATGGTGAGACCTCTCTTTTATATACTCTTTATGCTGCCTGTGGTTAGCTGCTTTAACACTGATTTGGAATTTGCATGAAATCAAAAATAGTTCCATCTTGCAAAATAATACAAACAAAGATAAGTGTCATTTATTTACCAAAGTAAAGGTGTTGTCAGTAACAAGAATTCTAAATTCTAATTATTTATTGTTCAAGGGAGAGAATTCTAAATTCTATTTGCCAAGAACCTTGTAGCTCAATTGGTTGGCACCTCCTAAAGTTTTTAGACATCCAAGGTTTAAATCTCTCCTCCCCCAACTATCAAATTATCAAATAAAAAGAATTCTACATTCTATTTTGATATCATAAAAATAATTAACAATGGGTGGTAGTTTGCTTGTTGGTGTCTTCCTGGACTTATCAGGTTCAAAAAGTTGAATGGTGAAGGTATGGTTGTAGTGTGTTTCACTTTGTATTGTTGAAAGGTTTGAAAAGTTAACCAATGAAGATTTAGGATGTATAGTGTGTTTCTTTGTAGTGTGGAAATAAATATATAAATAAACAATAGAGACATGTAAGTGTATAAACACATGCAGAAGTGGTGGAAGAGTATGTATTAATTACTAGAATAATTTTTAGTGATTTAATTCCATGCACAGCAATGATTCCTATCTGAATTGGCTATGAGCTCTAGCTTATAACAAGATTTTGGTTTGACTTTTTTATGTTTCAGGTACAGTCCATTTCTTATGGCATGTTACAACCCTGACACGGAAGAATTCCAAAGTGTATGCCGCGTCATGTCCGGGTTCTCTGATTCTTTTTACATAGAGGTAAAGTTGGACGTTGCTTATTTGCATTGTATGTGCATGCTAGTAAAAATATGTTGCTGTTTAAAATAATTTATATTCTTTGACGATATACTTTAATGTTAAATATAGGGACGCTAGTTTTTAATTCAATAGTTAGGGGTGAGGCATTTGAACCCTGAATGTCTCCATTAGAAATACCAAGAGGTGCTAGTTGAGCTACAAGACTCTTGGTAGGGACACTATTTTTTAATATTCTAATGTTAAATAAAGTCAATTGGTGCTCACTTTGATGAAGCTAAAATTTCCAACTTCTAGGTTTTTTTTTTTTTTTTTTTTTTGGTGGGGTGGTGGGGGATGTTAATAGATAGGATGGTGGCACCCCTAGCTGTAGCCCTAGAAAGACAACACTAAGAATGGTACACACTCACTGATGTGATAGGGCTAGGTATGTGCTCCACCACAACATGATAATTGCAGGATTTTAACCAACCATTGAATAAAGAGTATGAGCACATTTACCAATCATCCATCTGCTGCAAAGTTCAATTTCCAGTTGAAACCAAGTGCCCGGTTTGGAGTTCCATAACCTGCAATGTGATAGTATTTAAAGGGTCAGAACCTGCAATGTGTGTTCTGATGCAGATGTGATGTATTTATTTTTAGGTCATGAAAAAAATAAATCTGGGATGGGTTTTTTTCATCATATTTCTTCTCTAAGCATGTAAGGCACTTTCCAATTCTTTGGAGGCAATATTAAATTCCTCTTCCATCAGCACCATATTCAGTGCAAATAATGCTGACATTATCATACAGATGACCAAGTCTTGTTTGACTGGGCTACACCCTCCTTTACTAGAACTGTTTTGGGATCTTATGCCCACAACTAATCGGTGTCTTGGCCAAGGATTCTGATTTCTGACTATTACACATAATTTCTAGCCTTTTGTGGGCTTTTATTTCCTGGTTTTAGTTCATAAATGATGCTGGGACATCCCTTCAACATAATAACTGGGATCTCTACATTGAAATGCAGATGAAAGATTTCTTTTCTGGGGACAAGATTCTGTCCAAAAAGCCTCCTTATTATCGAACAGCTGAGGTGCCTGATAAGTGGTTTTTGCCAGAACTTGTTTGGCAAATAAGAGGTGCAGACTTCACACTTTCACCAGTTCATCAGGCTGCCATTGGTTTAGTTCATCCATCTCGTGGTATTTCAATACGATTCCCCAGATTCATCAATCCTGTGTCTGATAGAAATCCAGAAGAATCCAGCACAGCTGCAGATATAGCCGAAATGTTTCAATCTCAGACTCGAAAGATGGATGTGACATCTGAAGCTTGATTATTTTGGTTTTCAGGTACATTAGCTGCTTTTCTAGTTCAAACAATTGAATGTACAGTGTACAGAGGATGATGCAGTTCCAAATTTTGTATGTACAGCCTGAGAAAAGTGTACAAAAGATGATGCAGTTCCAAATTTTGTATGTACAGTCTGAGAAAATTTGGTAGTAATGTTGTAGCCTTGTAAACTTGTAGATTAAGGGTTTCATCTCGTTTCAAATAACTTTGTTCCAACTTCCCATCCCCCAACACACATTCACAAACAAAACAAAACAAAAAACTTCTTCCCTGTTTTATGTTACTCTGTGAAATTGCATATTATTCTTTAACCGGCTAACACTTTAAAGAGTCTACAAGCCAAAATAACATTTACAATTCCCATTCTACCACGCGAGAGACACTCCAAGTCCGTCATGTTAATCATGTTGACCTACCTCAGGGGAATGGGGATTGCAATATATGCTAACTTGGGAAGAAATAGTGGAGGGAAGTTTTTCTCACTGTTAAACCATTACACTGTTTATTTGGGAAAAAGATGAAGAATAGGAGTTAACTCAATTGCAGTCTCAAGTTAAGTTACTCATACCGCTCGTTGAGCAAACTCTAAAATATTATAAACCATCGTCGGACCAAGAGACAAAACAATCCCCTGGAAGCCTTTAATCAGCGGTAAAAGTACGTTGCCCAACAACTAGGAGCAGTAGTGTAGTACATCGTTCTCAATCAGTTTTAGAAACTCAAGCTAATATTTCCATTTCCATACTCACGGCTTCTCGTTCATTGATAACGATCTCCTCCACCAGTAACATCAACACATTGAAGCTTTGCTCGTTACTCTAGATCTTGTTGTTTTGGTTGATAAGTATATATCTTGTTATTTGATGAGTATTTAAAAAAAAATAAAATTAAGTGAATAAAAGTACTACTCTTTTTTCGGTACTCCATTACTTCTTAAAATAAATTAAACAATAACTAGATGAACATGAGTTTTAAATTGCAATGGTTTCATGAATTTAGTTTTTTAATTGATAAAATTAAAAATATAAAATTTAATGTGAAATGGGGGCAAAATTTGCCAAACACTATAATTTCAGAAATTTTTTAGCTGGGTAGCACACGTTCAAACTTATATTGTAAGTTAGACTCTTTTTTGGAAGTCGATTTTAAGAAACTCGACTTCCAGGCAAATTCCAGCAAGTAAATAAGTTTGAAGTGGAAGTCGAGTTTACTGAACTCGACTTCCCTTGAAAGTCACCAATACTGAGCTCCGAATTTGCCTAGAAGTCGAGTTTATTAAAATCGACTTCCAAAAAGAGTCTAACTTACCAAATAAGTTTGAACGCGTGCTACCTAGCTAAAAAATTTCTGAAATTGTACTGTTTGGCAAATTTTGCTTGAAATGGGGTATAAACTCGGAGAGTTTTCTTTTGGGTCAATTTTTCTCAATATTTATAAGATAAGAATCACTTAAAAATATATTTTAGAAGATGGTATATACTTTATGAGGGGTTTGATTGGGCCTAGTGTCTTGTGCATAGTCATATGTTCATGAATTACCAAGTAGAGTGTGTTTGGAAAGTGATGAAACTCAAACTCATTAGAGTTTTTAGCTTTATTTTGCTACTATTTATGGGTCTCATTTCACTTTTTACTATTATTCACGGGTCTTGCTGTGCTATTTAGCTAGCTTTTAGCTTTTACAGTACTTTCAGCAAAAAGTTTTCAATTTCAACTAAATAAGTTATTCTTAAACGGATAGTAGACCTAATCTCTCCCTGGTGTTTAAAAAAAAAAAATTAAAAACCTTTAAATATTTTTCTTCATATTATCTTTTCAAGAGAAAGGGCAAAAAAAAAAAAAAAAAAAAAAAAAAGATCTGGCTCTTGGCACATACATGACATGTGTTCTCCATGTATATTGGACCTTGAATTTTTTCCACTTTCAAATCAAGCTCTATTAGATAAATAGATACTACTAGGGTTTGTTTGGGAGGAGGGAATGAAATGGAATGGCAAGGAATGAAAAAAATCATCTTAGAATATTCTCTTGTTTGAGAGTTTTAATGGAAGGAATGGAAAACTCATTCCCTTGTTTGAGAATTTAAGTAGGAGGGAATGAAATGAGTAGGAGGGAATACTCATTCCTCTCTATTCTCTTAAAACCTCAAATTTTCATTCTTCCTGAAATTGGGAGGAATGAGAGGGAATGAAATTAGATTTAATGATTTTTTTACTAAAACTCCCAAAATACCCCTATATATTCAACTATTTATTTTAAAATAGGGGTCTAATAGTAATATTGTCATAAAATGATTCAATTTCATTCCTTCCATGTTGCTCCCAAATAAGATTACTTACATTCTATTCATTTTCATTCATTTCCATTTCTTTATTTTAAAACATCCAATCAAGGTTACTTAATTCCATTCCATTCCATTCTATTTTTTTCCATTCTTTTCCCTTACTTAAATACATTCCATTCATTTCCTTTCCCAAATGATCATTCCATTCCATTCCATTCTCTTCCCTTATGAACTCTCAAACGGAGCCCTAGTCTAGTCTAGTCTGCAAGAAAATAAACAAAAGGCCGACAAAGAGATAAGTCTTCTTTCTTAGTGTTCACACTCCCGCCAAATCTCACAACCAGCTATCTCCAGTACAATCCTAATCCAAATACTATAAACATTTTGAAAGTTTAAACCTACTATAGTACTATTTAGGAATACAATAACTTCTCCCTCCTTTTTATTCACTAATCACCCAAAACAATAAAAAAATTTGTTGAGGGCCATTTGTGAGAAAGAAAGCCCAATAACAAGGGCAATGAAGAATTGACAAAGTAGGCAGCAAAACCATTAGGCCTAAGCGGCAGGAATAATGGATCACAAGTTCAAGAAATAAACAAGTGGGTCTTGAAGAGGCAAGTGGGCTCAAAGAAGCCTGGAAAGAAAGAAATAGCATCCCATGGGCAGTGTATGAGGTAGAAAAGCGAGAAAGGGCCACCGTAGGTCCAATGTAATGTAAATTAAAAAAGTAAGGGGTTTATGGCAGACCCATAAACCCTAAGGATGAGAATAAGGTTATTGGGCCAGGGAAGCCCAATGAAGTTAGTAAAAAGCCCATAGGAGTGTGGAATTAGCAAATGGGCCGAGGAAGCTCAAAGAAAGCAAACGGGCTGTGGATGCCCAAAGGAAAGCCTAAAGGGACATAGGAACCCATAAGTAAAAGCAAAACAGTGGCCATGTCAAGGTACTGAGATAAGGAATAAACGGCTGGCCCAATAGAGACCCAGTAGGATTAAGTTATTACGGCAAGAATAACAGTACAACATTGTAAGAAATAAAGAAAACCAAGGAGTGGGCCAAAGAAATGTAAGACCCATCATCACACAAAGTCCAGTTCTTGAATGGAGTGGGAAAACAAAGAAAAGCCCACATAAGAGGTCAAAAAACACGGACGGCGAGTCTCTAGATCACGACAAACGCATAAGCAGCGAGCAGATTTTTGGACATATCTGAAAGGAAAGCACGCACAAGGCCCAGGCACCACCAGTACCCAGCCAATATGGGACGTGGTGGGGTCATGGGCCAGAGGTAAGAGGTAAAGGGGGTATGGTTTAGTGGTGAGGAGAGGGGAAAAGACCTATTTTGTGGCTCCTGCCCAAGCCCTTTTGGGAGGTACGTCCTGCTGGGATGACAGACCACTCAAAAGAGGCAAGGTTGAGGGGGGAACCGTTAGGTGCATGTCTTGAGGGAAAGAGAGAGAAAGCATTTACGCCGTGGCAGGTAAGAGTGCTACGGTGGACTGACAAATGAAACAAACCTGCCTTTGTCTGGCAAGGGTGAGTGGCACACAGACGAACCCTTTGGTGGTCGACAAGTATGCCCAGACCAGACAAAGGCGGTTAAGGGGCAAAGTGGTAAAATCTGGTCACGGCAGGCACTATAAAAGGACCCTTGCCGTGCCCTGAAAGAGAGGAAAAAATAGAGGGTATTCACGGAGTAAAAGAAAACAAGAGAAAGAAAAGATAAGAGAGAAAACAGAGGAAAAAAGAAAGATAATACAATGGGCATGCACCAGTAGGTCAATTTCCCTCTCTCCCCCTTCAAATCCTGCTCTCTTCCAAAAACATAACAAGGATTCCTTTTGGGCATTAACCATTCAGGTCCGACTCCCTCAAAGCCATTAATCCCTACGGCAGGATCTTTTTCTGGGAGATTATTTGCATTGAGAGGAGGCGTTCTCCCCTCTTTGGTTTTGTTTCTGCGGACCAAACTTAAACTTGACTTTATGCCTATTCTTGATTAGTTCATATTACTTTCTTTCTCCTTTACTTTCTTTGTAAATGACATTGTTACGACTGTAATTATGTTTTATAAGTAAGGATTACTTGGCCATTTTTCATTAAATAGTCAGAGTACTTTGTTTTGTTATTATTATTATATCTGCCTGCCGTAACTCATTTGAAACAGTTCTGCTTGCCGTAAGCATACTCCTGGCAGACAAGGCATAGTTTGTGCACAAACCGGCCCAAGTTGAGTTACAGTTGGACCGGTCTCAACTCCCTTACTCAGAAACATTCGGGCCCATTACCGCAGGAGGCAGCCCAGCCCAACGCAATACACAAAAAAGGCCCCTACAAAATTAAACCACTTTTTTTAACTTTTCACTTTGAGGTGTTTAGGTTTTGTGTTGGGTTGTGTGGGTTGAGTGAGTTTGGATGAAGGTTCTGGAAGATTCTTATAGGGTTCCCATCAAATCGCAACTGTAACTAAAACTGAAACAAGAGTAATGAGTGTTGTGAATCTCACCAACATTACCGTACTTGAAAATCTGGCGGCGTTTTAGGCCCCCTTTTAGTTTGAGATTTCTTAGGAGTGCTTAACCCCTCCCTAAGATGGTACTCTCTCTCTCTCTCTCTCTCAATTATTATTATTATTATTGTTTCTTTAGGGTTTGTGTTGTGTGTGATTGGTTTGTGAGAAAATAAGTGAAACTATAATGGAATTTCTTTTTGAATTAACTTAACTGTATTTTATATGAGAAAAATGAGAGCTTTGTTTGATTCTAGCTATTTGGGTGATTGTGTGGTTTAATGTGATTTATCAGAACCAAACAAGAGGTTAGGGTTTGCAATTTCATTTACCATTTACGTTTCTTTCTGTATTTATTTAAAAAATTGTCACCATTTGCATTATGGTTGGGATTTTTAACTAGGGTTTGTAATGTTGTATTTGATATTTGGGTGAAAGTGAATCCCAACTCATGGTTCTTGATGAGATGTTCAAATTTGTTGTGGCAATAAGCATCGTTAAAAGACTACAAGAATGCATGGTGATGTGAATTCCAAATGTGAATTCCAAACTTAGCCAAGCAACTTAGGACATACTCCATATTTACATAATGTGAATTGTATATTCATATGGCTAAGTTGATTATACATCCAAGAGAAACCAGAAAAGAAGGAAGGAGTTTTGTGTATCTTGGGGGAACTTGAGTCTTTTTTTGGGCCCTAAGTAAACCACTTTATGAGATTCTTAAGGTAGAGAACATTTATTTTGAAACTCTTTTTTTTTTTTGTTGTTGTTAAATTACAAATGCACCAAATGGGTGTCGAACCCACACCCTTACCCCCCACCCAGCTCTATTGTAAGAGGGAGAGATGCGATATGAGTTTGAACTCATTGGCGTGTTGAAAGTTGAAACCCAAAGTTACTTTAAGATTGATGCAATGAATGTTGCTACTAGAAGCAGGGTTTCTTTTCTATCCTTAGGATGCATTTAAATTGGTAATTTAACATAAGTTGGGTTCAATACCAAGGCAAAGAATTCTTTAGTTGAGATATATATATATATATATATATATATATTTTTTTTGGAGGGTAGGGCTCACATATCTATTTATTCGAATACTATTATATAAATACACTAACCATTGGTTTCATAAGAATATGGTATTTATCACTGATTGCTCCCTAAGACGCCAATTTGTATTGGGATCCATTCATCCACGTTCTATTCTTTGGTTGCATAAGACAATGGTATTTTTCACATCTTCTTGTTTATAATGTTTACCATCATCACTCTTGGTTCGCTTGATGTCAAATCACATTAATCTAACATTACTTTGTTTGGTTCACTAGTTACATTCCCATGATATTCCAAAAATGCATTAAAAATTTTAGAATGAATTTCCACAAATGTCCTTTTGAAATAACCCAGAAAAATTATAATTTTAATAAAAAATTCACAAAATAACTAAACAATCTTGCACTTTCTCACCAACCAAACCGATCCAACAAAATTTCCAATCCAATTTCAAATTTTGTACATCACAAGCAACCATGTATCTTTTGGGCATTTTTTCAAAAATAACTATATAAGGCAAACTATTTTGTTAGATGGCCAAGGTTTGAAACTATTTTGGAATCTAACAAATCGAGTGTGTTACCATCGATTTTGGGTTATAAATCGAGTACATCATACTCGATTTCCTAGTTGTGCCAGCAACTGAGCTGGAGGATCCATCCACGTAGGCTTGGAAATCGAGTTTGCTGGACTTGGTTTTCGTTCATGGAAATCGAGCCCTATGGACTCGATTTAGTAACGCAGAGACAGAGAGATGCCAGAGATCAAAATGCAGAGATGAACAACAAAGAAGAAAGAAGCAAGGATGCAAAACCCAGCAACCTAGGCGCCGATTCTGACCAAACCCAGGCAGCGAAAGCTTCAGGCGATGGAAATCGGATCGGACGTGTGGTTTCTAGTCACCGCTCCAGTGGAAGAAAGAAGCAACGATGCAAAAACCCAGCAACCCAGGCACTGATTCTAACCAAACCCAGGCGACGAAAGCTTCAGGCGATGGAAATCGGATCGGACGTGTGGTTTCTCGTTGCCACTCTAGTGGAGGAGAAGAACACGTTGGAGAGTGGGTTTGATTTGTTTTGGATTTGATTTATTCATTGGTTTTTGGGGCTTGGAAGTGGAGAGTGGGACAGCATTTGGAGAAAAAAGGAAAGGAGGAACAAGAAAAAAATCCGTGTAAGTTTGAGTGATGTTTTAAGTGCTCTGGGCTAAATTGAAATCGAGTTTAGAGGGCTCAGTTTCCATTTAAACTAAACCGAGTCCTTTGGGCTTGATTTCGAGGCCTACGTGGACAGTTTGTCTAGCTCAGCTGTTGGTGCAATGGGAAATCGAGTGCAATATACTCGATTTATACACCAAAATCGAGTCCTTTAGACTCGATTTGTTAGATACCAAAATAGTTTTAAACCTTGGCTAATTAATAAAATAGTTTGGATTTTATAGTTATTTAAAAAAAAAAAATCTATCTTTCGAATTGAAAGATAAAAAATTGGAGAACTGAATATTCAAATAAGAAGGAATTTCTATTTTCCTAGGAAACAAACAGACTCATGAGAAAGATAAAAAGTGAGCCAAAGACCCATACAACCCCAAACTCTACACAAACCAAATCAATTCCAAAACCTACAAATAAAGAACACAAAAATGAAGTCTCGAGTTCCATAGCTTCCAATGTTGTGGCCAAGCTTGAGCCCAACCTTGCCCAACTTTTCTACCACCAATACCTTTGAACCGGACAACGTCACGCAAAACTACCACGACTAGTGGCTTCGAGGCTTGCTGGTGAAAACCCTAGGGTTTGAGAATGTCATTAGAGTAGAGATTTTGAGTTCTCTGCTGCCGGTACCATTTGTTTTGTGTCTAAAGAACTAGGTGAGATGGCCACAAGAAGAGGACAATGAAAACCATAGGGTTTGAGGATACCATTGGTGCCTTGAGATTTGAGCTAGGCTAGGGTTTGATTTAGGGGAGAGAGACAGAGAAGAGAAAGAGACTGCTAGGTTTAATTTCAGTTTGTGAAAATAATATATATGGGAAAATTTTGTAATTAAAATTTATTAGCATGGGTAATTTTGTCAATTTGATACATTGAAACACTCTAGAGAGACAGAGAAGAGAAAGAAATGACTAGGTTTAATTTTAGTTTGTGAAAATAATATATATGGGAAAATTTTGTAATTAAAATTTATTAGCATGGGTAATTTTGTAAATTTGATACATTAAAACACTCCAACAAAGGCCAAAATTGCCGGATAACATAATTTTCAAACAATTTTGTTAGTTAGCATGTTTTCAAAACTATTTAGAAAACTAACAACTCGAGTGTAACCCACGAAGATAGAAACCCACAAAGATAATAAACCCAAATCACGAAGAAATCGAAGACAAAAACCCAGCGGTGATGGCAAAAGGCTCCAAGAGGTAGCGGCGAAGGCTCCAAGTGAAGGTTTTCCTCCAGGCAGCGGGTTTGTTTCTTCATTTTCTTCTCTAGGTCTTTGGGTTTGTTGATGTTTCGATTGAGAGACGTAGAGTGAGTGAAGAGGCTCTGTGATGGAGCATTGAGTGAGAGAAAGAGAGTTGGGAATTTGAATTTCAATATTACAGAAAACGAGTCTGTTGGACTCGAGTTTGATGCGTTGAAATCGAGCTCTTTGTACTCGATTTAGCATACCAAAATTGAGTTAATTACATTTGAGATGTTAGTTTCCTAAATAGTTTTAAAAATGTGCTAACTAACGAAATTGTTTGAAAACTAGTGTTATTTTGAAAAAAAAAAAAAAACCCCTCCAACAAATAAGTAATCTATATCTATATATATCTAAAAGTTGAAGCGTAGTATTTATTATTGCTAAGCTCCTGTCGAACCACATCAACGGCTACATCATCTACTTATTTTCTATATCTTATTTTCTCTTTCTAAACTTTTATTCTCCCTATTCTAAAAATAAAAAATAAAAAAAATAAAATAATAATAATAATAATAATAATAATAAAAACTATTCTTTTCCTTATTTGTCTACATTTACTGTTACACTCCCTTTATATATTTATTTCCCCACTACTCTTTACTATTACACTTCCTCCATATTTTCCCCACAAAAAACTATGAGTACTCTCTCTCTCTCTCTCTCTCTCCTGTGGATTTTTGTTCTTTCTTATAATTTTGATTAAGGTTGATGATTTTTTTTTTTTTTTTTTTTAAAATATGTGCTTTGGTAATGTGTTTTCTCTCTCCCTTTTATAGCTTTGGTAGAATTTTGATATGAGTTAATACTTGTTTTTTTGGAAATATGAATTTGAATTTATATCAAAACACAATCTACATGGCTATGAATTTGAATATGCCTACCAATTTTTTGAGTAATAAATTATCATAAAGTCTATATTTTATTCCTTTTGTTTTATTTTAATTTTGGTTAAAATAACATTGTAATTTTGTGATAAGTTTTTATTATTATGATAATCTCATTATTCCTTAAGAGATGAGAAATTTGAACAATAAACTTGAAACTTATAAAATTTAGTTGTATATCAAATATAACACACTACAACAGAAGTGAGAAAAATATAGTTCACCTTAAAAAAAATTATTAATCAAACATACAAAATATATTTGTACTTTGTATAGATGAAAAGATAAAAAAATACTTGTAGAAATCTTAAAAAAAAAAAAAAAAAAAACTTAAAGTAATTGTTACGTTTTATATATTACACCCCATTACAAAATATTTATATATTCCCACGCATTGCGTGGGTTTGCGGCTAGTGTAAGATCACACCCATTTAAAAAGGTGATGTGATATATTTTGTAATCTTAGATTACGATAATATTAGAAAAAATCAAATGAACCAAATACCTTAATGTCACGTTAAGGTAATGTGTATCACATCAAGAGCATATCAAGAGCACATTACGGCAAACTAAACACCCCCTTCTAGTAAATTGTGAAACTAAAAAGCTTTGCATTAAATACTTTGAGCCCAAGCTAGCGTGTGAAAAAGGAAGATTTTGTATCTTGGTGGATTAGCATTTGTTATTAATTGTAAATAGATGGTGTTCGGTAATAACACTTCAGCGATGAATCTATTATCTATATTGTTTTGGATTGCATATTTTGATGTCAAGAGGAATTTTCGGTGTACTTGATGGTTGCTTAAGGGTTTAGCATATGCTGATAAAAATCTAGCAAGTAGGATAGAGGAAGTAAAAGTATAGGATGGGGGCAATTAGATTGCAAATCACTAATAGAGACGGGCTATAAAGCGAACCAGGCTGCCCATGACAGCTGGAATTTGGTTCGATAAAATGTTCATCAAGCTTTCTTATTAATTAAACAACACAAGCTCGAAGATGGTGAGTTTTTATGACATGGAAAATTGGAAGATGGAGGATTTAGTAACCTCATAGTTGTGTAGGATGGTTGAAACTCTATTCCTACAACTGTAATTTTTGGACTGAGTGCCAATAATGGATGATAGCTATAAGATGTTACTAAGGATTCTATGTGTTATAGGATTTCTGTTTCTCAAAAAAAAGGATTTCTGTTTTACTTTTGCATAATATCACACTTTGATATTAACAAAGTGGGCACTAGATTGTGCTTTTTGGGAAGTGTGATCTGTTCAATTTTCTTTCCCATTATATGAGTTATTTTATTATTCTTTGTTGACTGACTTATATGCTGCCTTATCCGTGGGTAACAACCATCATTTTGTTATTTTGGTACAGATTTGGAATGGAAACTAATCTATGTGGGATCTGCTAAGGAGGAGACTTATGACCAACTACTAGAGAGTGTGCTTGTTGGGCCAATCAATGTGGGGAACTATCGTTTCATTTTACTGGCAATCTTCAGTGGCTCCTCGTACCATCTGTTTCTTTTGGATTTGTGTATGGAATCAAGCTTGACCTATTCTTTTGTTGGACCTGCAGGCAGACTCGCTAGACCTATCAAAAATTCATGAAGAAGATATTATTAGTGTGACAGTGCCTCTGTTGACATGCTCTTATCTGGGTCAAGAATTTGTCCGAGTGGGCTACTATGTGAACAACGATTATGAAGATGGGCAGCTGAGAGAAGAAACTCCATCAAATTTCTTAATAGATAGGGTTCAGAGGAACATATTATCTGACAAACCAAGGGTCACAAAGTTCCCCATCAATTTCCATCTAGAGGACAGTGAAAAGGGTGAACAACCACCTCCACCTGATCACCCTTCTGAGGTTGACGGAAATGGAGAAGAACATCCTGCTTAATCTAATCATCATCCTTCAGATGAGAAGGGACCTTAGATTTGCAATCATAAACTACTTCCAATCCTTGACCTTTTGAATTTCTACTTCTAGGTATGTACCATGAAATCATTTTGGTGGTCAAAATTTTGAGTGAATTTATATTTTATGAAAATGTGAAGGAGATCGTTGAGTAAGTGGTGGTTGAATTTCTGGGATTAGTTTGGCTTTGAGTTGTAAAAATCCTATTTCATATAGTTGATTACTGTCTTCCAAATTGATTTTTTGGATGTGTTGGTACCAAAGAGGCAAATCTTATTTTCATTAGCTTTCATCAATTTGGGTGTTACTAGTTTCGGTGTTTAGCTGCCAATTTTTGCTGGATGATATATTGGTGACTAATGCCTGCTTACTATTGTTTAAAGGACAATTTGTGAAAGGAGATTATTTATCAAAGGGGTTTTGTCAAGGGTGCAGCTGAGATAAAATTGATTTCCCTATTTAGCTGATACTCAAGTTTTGAATTACTCTGCATTGATTAACAATAACTATTTGGGGGCCAAACCAGTTTTGTAATGTGTTTGATAGTAATGTTGCTATTATGAAAAAATTTTATTGCTTTGACAGAAGTTATAATACATCCAAATGAGAGAGCTTGGTCTTTTTTACTGGTTAAAAAATTCAATTAGATGAACATCTAAGATCAATAATTGAACCATAAATCTAATGATACAAAATTTTTCAGAGTTGTTCATGTGGTTTATTTTAACTAATGCATTATAGTGGTGGAGTTACGTGAAAGTAATATTCCAACCACAATGGTTACCTTAAAAAGGTGAAATGATAGTGATAATTTTGCATCTCTAGTAGTGCTCATAATTTGAATGATTGTTTGCAACTAAGAGAATGATCAGTGTAAGTTGAACCCAATTTATTCGGGAGCAAGTTGGAATCCACATTTCCTCTACTAATTATGATTAGATGCTTCAGAATACATACATTTTTCAAAGCATTTCCTTCTCTTTCTCCAACGATTAGGCAATCTTGACTTTGTTGTCAATGTTGTGTAAATCGACCTTGGGGCCTTTAGAGTATTTGCATTTGCTTGTATAAAATTTTTTGTCTATTTTAACATAAGAACTTACTTTTTCTATTTTTCTTAACCACTTTTCAAAATACCCTACATCAGATTATTTATTATACATTCTATTTTATTTAAACAATAATTTTTCATTAGTTTCTTATAATTATTTGTTTTTTTTTTTTTTTTTTTTTTTTTTTTTTTTTTTTTTCATGATCCTTTGTTTTCTAAGCAAACAAACGTCAACTCAACCTAAATCCACATCCTTTGTTCTTTAAGCAAACAAACACCCAAATCCTTTTTTCCCCATTGCAAAACCCAATCCCCTCTCTTCTTCAGCCTGATTCCCACTATTCAACATATGTACTTATTCAAGAATCCACACATAAGCATAATATGCCTCCAATGCAGTAATCTCAACAATCACCTCCATTACCGTATCAAAATTATAACTCAGCACCTTAACTTGCTCCTATCTCTAGTCATCACAAGATTTGCAGCATATAAAAAATTATCACCCACAGCAAGATGAGCGTGAGAACGACGATTGGTAAATCAAACACGATTAGATTTGCAGAGCGAGCATGACTATGCAAGAAGAACAATGGACATCACATTTTGATTTGTAGAGCAAGGCTTGATCTTGAACCAAGGCTGGGGTTGATTATTATGAGTTTGATGAATTTGGGATCTAAGTTTAAGATTTGAGTTTTGCTGATGATCGGATCTCAAGTGGCAGCATTGTTGGGATTCAAGAGGGAGGGAGGGAGGGAGGGGGGGGGGGGGGAATGAATTAAAAATATATATATACACACACACACTGTTAACTTGTAAATTTACACAATTATACACTACTTGATGTTGGTCATTTTTTGGTAAAATTGTGTAAACTTTACATCCTTTTCTATTATGCACCCACTAATGCGAGTGCTCTTAGGGAGACTTAAATAGTAAAGCCTAGTTGCTAATTTTGGCAACAGCAGGGTGCATACTATATCGGGTATCAGCAAGGATCTTCTACCAACAATTTATCCTTCCAATCCAATATCTTGCTATTCTTGAGTCTAGACTCATTGGATATGCTATCATCTTATTTACACCTTCCATCATTTTGCTATCCCTAATTTGTTGCAATTCACCTTTTTTACAATTTAACTCAATGGTAATTTGTTGCAATTCACCTTATTTACAAATCAACTTAATGGTAAGCTTATTGGTATTGTTCCTTGGACTCGAGTCGTAGATATATTATCTATTCCAAAAAAATATTTTGAATGCCTAAGCAAGCTTTAATGATCCCAACAAGCACTGTTAGAGTTCAAATAGGTTAAAGAAGTAAATTCTGGTTGCGTCATGAATTTTGATATTTGTTAAATGCGTGACTAGAATGTCAGCAATAGTGGCACATCACGGCAAAGATTAGAAGTAAAAAGTATTCTACATGATATGCAACAAATTTGGAAGACTATATTCTAGCGTTCCTTCGGGATGCCTATTCTTGTTGAAGAGTGATTTTAGATGATCATCCTTGCCCACAACCAACTGCCTTTAACCCTAGGGTAGGAAGATCATGATTAGGATATTAGACCTAAAGCTATGGAAATTGGGTGTGGGTCTTCTGTCAGAATGCATGGTCTTAAAATTTGATTTAGACAGTCTATGATAGGCTTGAATAGGGATTCATTCGGGTTTTGATGAGAACATTGAAAAACCCTAATTTAGCTCCACCTAAGATAGCCAAATTTGGTTGACAATCAACATTATACATTCTCACATATGGTCTTAATAAGAGGAGACAGGGTGTTTCCTTGACTATATATGGCTTTTTCAATGAAAGAAATTTTTTGCTCATTATACAAGAAGCAAGAGATAGGGGATTTAGTGATGTAATGTTAAGAGGTCATGGTTCCTTAGTCATCAAGTTTGAAAAAGCTCTGAAACTAGAAAGGATAGAATGTTGTTACTACCCCCATTCTTCTAAAATAAAAATAATAAATAACTACCCCCATTGAATTATTTGGTCCCACTTTCTATCAATTGGATCAAGGATGGAAAGGAATCAATAACTTCTTCACTAAGACCTAGAGTAGCTAAGTGAGGAAGTAAAATTAATCCTTGTTCATACATGAACTTTTCTAGTATGAAATGAGCCACTTCAAATAGGTTCATTGCTCCGTCCTAGAATACAATTATTCTGGCATAAGACTTAATATTTGTTGCAATGATAAGTGTTAAATTGTCTCAGATATTTGCCAAGAGCCTTATAGTTTAGTTGGCACATTCTTATACACAAAGTGCTTGGAGGTCTAGTAGGGGAAAATGTATGACTTGTGGGTTAGCAGCATATTGTAACTATCTTGGAAATAAATAAATAAATAAAGTCTCAAATGCCTAATTTGAGACTTGGAAGTGGCCATTTCATGGGAAAACAACATAAAGACGAAGACCTTTCACCCTTGCAAGAGTACTAATGACCTTTGACATTACCAATATTGTCGTATTTAGTCTCAATATGATGCTGTAACATTAGTTCGGACCCAGCTTATGAACTTTTTTCATTTTAGCTCTATTTTTGAAAAATTCAATTAATGGAGCATAGAACTTTGCCGGGTAGGATAAAAGGGTAAGTCCTCATGCCTATGTATTAGTATATGTAGGCTTGAATTACTAAGAGATCATCATGAATAGAAGCGTGGTGCACATTGTTAGATCTAGCATCCAGGAATAAATCTGAACCGTGAAATGAGTCCCTTTCATTTCATTCCAAATAGAGAGGATCCTATGCCTTGGTGGGCATGGTAAAGACTTGAAAGGTCCGTACTCCATTTTCACTGTTATATTTGACATGCTTGAGGACATCTTACTAATTTTTTGTAAGAAACGCTATAAAGAACCTTATCAATGCCAAGCTTCTTGTAATTACAAGGGGTGCCTGAAGCAACCTTTCTTGGGCAGATTAGAAAATATGCAATATACATATCAATTGCTTAAGAAAAAAATAGAGTACAAACAGTATAATAACACAGATTTCCCAAACAGTATCAAATTTATACGCATGATGAACATATATGTCAAGTGAATATGGTGAGTGCTAAAAGCAAATGCTCAGATGCACAGCATCCTATGATCTTGATTTTCAGGAATAACAGAATTTTGGAATTTATCAAACCAACCAATGTCTTACACAGGGTGCTAAAAACCAAAAATCCAATGCATTGCCTTCTACAAAGTAGAGAGCAGCATACAGTTCCAGATGAAACACACCCCAACCTGGAAGGAGAGTGAATGGAAAGGAAAAAAGAAAAGAAAAGGAAGCAACTAGTGTTAAGTGATCATTTTGGAATTTATCAAACCAAGCAATGCCTTACACAGGATGCCAAATGTTAGTAGCTCTGCAGAAATGGTCAAATCCTTTGATTCAATTCTTGCTGCCGTATATTCACTAGCAGTAAAGCAAAGGAAAAAAAAAACGTAACATTCTTCAGTTCTCATTTTTACGCCTTTTCTTGGCTGGGCTTTTTGCCGATTGCTTTGCTCTGCTGATTTTCTCTTCATCTCCGGTTTTCTGTAACTTACAGAAAGCAATTTGATAAGCCATTTATAAGCTCAAATCTAAGATTACATGCAATCATCAAGGTACAATGTTTATTACCTTTGTTTTTTTCTTTTTCTCACCATGCCTTCTTCTGTTTTTCCTTTTTTTACTACCCTGAGACAGATTAGCATGGATGTATTAGTTACTTGTTTGAACATCTAATCTTTGATCTGTTAATCATTGTTCCGGAACTCTGAAATTAAAATAACAAACCAATGGAATAGCTAAAATTCGAGCATTCATCTCTGCAGCAGTCTCTTGGTTCTCAATCTCCCCATCACTGTTGAGCATGGCCTTCAGCCTACCTTCATTTAATAATTTCTCAGATCGAGCATGTCTCTAAAAAATCAAAAACGTTATAATTAGGTCAACAATAAGAAGGCTTATAACCCAATGCAAATGGTGACAAGTCTCCCAATGTGAATTAACTTGAGGGCTTATGGCACAACATACAGACAACCAGTGTGATATTCTTACACATATAGGTTGTCCACAATCTGTGCTAAAAACTGCCTTTCCAGTTTTATCAGAAAAAAATCAACCGATATTACTTTTGTGTTGAATTGGAAAAAATCAGTATTGAGGAAGCTCAAAAAATAGGCAAGCCTACAACTCATTTGGGTTTGGCCATCTGATAAAAGTTTAATTTCTTGTTTGGAGGTCCTATTTGGGCCAACCTGGATATAACCATGCCAGTTTGGTCCAATGCTCAGTTTCGAGGAAGAACAAAAATAGGCAGGCCTACAACTCATTTGGGTTTGGCCATCTAATAAAGGTTTAATTGCTTGTTTGGAGGTCCTATTGGGCCAACCTGGATATAACCAGGTCAGATTGCTACAACACCCAGTACTGGAGATGACAAGTCCATGTGGTATTATCATTGTGATCCAAAGCAGATCCATGTGAAGCCAAATCCAGCATGGTGATGGCTGAGGTGAGCTCATGCTAAAACATAAATTTTTTTCTAGCTTCATCACACCAATTTGAATTCTCCATTTACTAAACCAAAGGCTACACAATTGATCAAATGCACTTATTCTTAGAAATAAAAGGTGTAAAGGAAGAGTGTAAATGCCTAAGCTCATCATTAAGCATTCGAATCGTCATGTTGCCAGATCACGATGAGAAAGATCAATTATTGCCCTCAATATAATAGAGGGGAATAAAGACAAACTCTTGGAATAAAAAAGGTTATTCTATTGCACTTTCTCCTATAAATAAAAGGTTTAAGGAAGGAGTGTTAGTGTCTGAACTCATCATTAAGCATTTAAATCAACAGACACCCTTGCCAAAGCAGATGAGAATGATCTACTATACCCTCATTAAATCGATAGGAAACATTCAGCAGTTATAACTAAAATCTATAGATTAATATATGGTTTGTAGGGATGATGTAGCTGCATATAAAAACAACTATATTTTTAAAGATCTGAGGGAAGGAAAAGAAGGATATTCACAATTGAAGATTTAATTTTCACATATGTCTAGGAGTAAAGTTGTTAAGCCATTGTTGGGTTAAGAATTGCAAATGCTGATTCAATTAAAGGGAGAGACATCTTACCTTGGACTCGAGATGAGCCCTCAGTGTCTCCTCATTCAAACAGATAATTCTAGGGCATATCCTGCACTTAAAAACCGATTTGCATTTTAATATACAGTCTGGAATATCTTCCGGTATTGATTCCTTTTGAGCCATGATATTAGACTGTATCTTCAGTTCTTCATAATCATGTTTACCAGACAACTGACTGTCAGTATGGATTTGTTTTTCATTTCCAGTTTCAGCATCATCATCACTTATTGGTAGACCTACCACGCAAAAATATGCATCCATGATAAATACATTCTTCCAGAATGAAGAGAAGCCCACATTTTGAAGAAGAATGTTATGATATACAATGTACTCTAGCACATCAAAAAGAATAAATTTTGATTCTATTAAAAAATCGCGAAAGGGGGACAACCTTCTGATGCAGGACAAAACCAAAACAATGCATCACAGAAATTAAAGAACATAAAATAAAATAAAAGGACACAGCTAGTGCGTGTGGTCTTACTAGTTGTCACTATCTTTTAGAATTCCCAAATTCACTTAAATTTTGCACATAATTTTTTAATTATTTTAGGTTAGATTGTGCTCATCAACGTGAGCATGAAGTAATCTATTCTCTTAATAAAATATCATTATTAATCAGAGAAAAATAAAGGATCGGTCTTTAGGCCAAAATTATAAGTTCCAAACTTATTATCCTAGTAGGAATAGAAAACAACTTTACTTTTCTTGTGGGATTGGATTATTTCAAATTTTTCATTTTTTTATTTATTGAGATGGATTGGATTCATGTTTTTTAGATAGAGATAAGATTTCAAATTATTGTTAGTTGAGGATTTTATGGGATGTAATGTTTTGTAATCCTAGAAACTTTATAAAAAAAAAGGCTCTAGGTACTGTGTTTTTAATCAAACTATTATTCAATAAAAGCTTTCTTCTTGGGAGAAAATTCTCTATGCTTGATGGTGATAAACCCTCACATGGTGAAGCCTAAGGTTTTCTTGCAGCTACAGGTTATGAACCCTATACTATCATGCATCTCCACCCTGGGCTCTTGCAGCAGTAGCATGCATCACACAAGAATGGAAAACAAAATACCACCCTCTCTAACTCAACCCTGATGACTAATTAAATATGAAACAACAATGCATATCTGCTTCCAAACAATTGATATATACTACTCATGAATGTAGCAAGTAAAACAGGAAAATTAACTTTCAAAGGACAATCCTGAATCCACCCCACACCACAAATCATGCCAAAATTCCATCCCCTATCTTAAATGTCTAAAACCTCTTATGGGCATTATAACGTTCTGACAAAATTACAGATTAGTGTCATTACAGATTGGTGTGTGTTGTGTAAATCTGACGGAGGACATTGATCATTAATTTCTGCATTCAGTGCATTTTTGGTGTTGTGAGTGAGCTATGGGCTTTCATTTTGTCTCTTTCAGGTCTCAATTGGGAGAGGCCGAAGAGGGTATCAGATCTGCTCAATAATTGGTCTGGTCTGTGTGGTATGAAGACATATTCAACTATCTGGGGGCTGTTCCTGCATGTTTACTATGGACTATTTGGAGGGAAAAGAATCTTCGAGCTTTTGAAGGGACAGAATGCTAACCTATTCAACTTAAATCTCAGATTTTTGGGTCTCTGTTTGAGTGGCAGCAGGTGTATTGCTCTGCTGTCACTTCAGGTTCAGACTTTCTGGCCTTTTTGGACAGTTTGTCTTTTGCTTGACTCATTGTGCTGACTGATTTTGATTTTTTTTTTTTTTAATCTTGAGTATCTATGGTATCTTGAGTGCCTTGGCCTATCTTTTTCTTCTTTACTTCAATAATGTTCTTTTCTTACTAATTTAAAAAAAAAAAAAAAACCATCAGACAAAATTCCATATACAAACCCCATACGGACCTCAAACCATAGTTTTAAAAACTGGAACAGGTCAACTGGTCTGATTGGTTCAATTGTAACTAATAATACTTATACCAAGGTCATGACAAAGCCTTATGGAAGCCTTCTAAGAAACGTGTGTTTGAGGTGTCTTCATGCTATAATGCACTTAGGGGTTCTCTATCTAGGTCTTTTCCTTGGAAGAGCATCTGGTTTGCCAAGGTCCCACAAAAGTGGAATTCTTTGTGTGGACTGCTGCTCTTGGGAAAATCCTGACATAACCTTCTCAGGCAGGGCACATTTTGATGGTTGATTGATGTTTCACGCGCAAAAGTAGTGGGAAGTCTATTGATCACCTGCTACTTCATTGTCACTTGGCTTTAGATATTTGGTCCTTTATTTTCTCCTTGTTGGGACTGAGTTGGATGATTCCCAATTCTGTGGTTGGGTTGTTAGAGTGTTTGCAGGGACAGTTTCAGTGTCACAAAGCATTGAAGGTATGGAGAGCTTTGCCTTTATGTGTCATGCGGATTTTGTGGTTAGAAAGAAAGAAACAAGCAAGACTTTAATGGACTAGAACGGCCCCCCTTTTATCACAGATCATATCTTGCGAACTCTGTCACTGGACGCACACTCTAAGCAGCCTCCACTTGATATCTTTGGTTGAATTTATTGACTCTCTTTTTTGTGATTGTATTCTTTAAAAGGGACAGTACACATCTTAATATGTGTCTCTCTCTTTTCCTTTTCTAATAAAATATTTACTTACACAAAAAGAATTAACACCTATACCAATCCAGTTCACAACCATACTTGCAAATATTAAAAAACCAAGTAAACCAGCAGTCCAACTGTCCAACCGCCAAAACTAGGAATCACTTTAACCCGTTTTGACCGGTTTAATGCTTCTAAATAATACCAAATAGTGCTAGCCCATGTTTAAATCCTGTTGAAGTGGCTAAATCCAATCCACTCATTTCACAATGAATGGACATGATTTTAAAAGCTCTATGGTAGAATTACCATGAGAACTTCAGAGGATCCCAATCCTACATTTTTTTCTTTTTTCTTTTTGCATTCTTTTTTAAAGGTTCTGGGCAATCACTAGATAGAACAAATAGTCTCCAATCAAAGCACAAACACTAATTTCCATAGAAGGCCAAAATATTCACCCATCATGTTACTTCTCATCCATATACTACACAGTGCATAAGAATCCTACATATCATTGCGTTTACAATCACACCAACATCATTGGGACTAATATTTGGTGGAAAAAAGAAGTCCATGTAAGCCTTATAAATTTTTTTAACTAAAATTTTAGAGCCTGGTTCATGAGATGTGAAACTGCCTAACTTCAAGTTGTACTTTCAAATACTTTGAGAAAGTCGAAACAAAATCAAATATTGACAATGAGAAAGTCCTTAAATAGGTATAACATATTTGCGTTTTTGTCAGCTGAGTTTCCAAAGTTCTAATTACCATTATGCATCATTAAAACAACTTGTAAAATCCAATATAATACAAAAAATGTCAAAGACGACAGTCCAATACTTTGAGGGGGTGATATCAAACATAGCTTCTGTTGCTTGGCCAGGCAAGAGGCATAGTGGCAATATTATCATAGTGGTTATATCATAAATGCATGTCATTTTATCTCAACAACATGGTCACATAGTTCAATTATTGCAGACAATATGAAGAAATCCTACCTGATGATTCAAGATCAACCTCATTTGCCGAGCTATCCTCACTCTCATAACCTGAAACCAGGAAAAAATAGAAGCATAAATGTAAATTGGAAACAATGAGGTTGTTGTTGGTAAAAGATTCTTTCAGTAACATTTTGCTACTAGTAGTTGAAGCAACAAGATGTTCACAAAAAACATCACAGGAAGTTTACACAGAAGGTTCCCCCACCCCCCCCCCACACCCCCCCCCCCCCCCCCTCCCTCCCCTCTGATAAGCATAAGAAAAAATCAAATCATATGAAATAACAAAAGCAGCAGCATCAGTAGGTATTGCTGCTAACCTACCACAAATTTTCCATCATCACAAATATTCATGTATGATATAATCAACTAAAGAAGAAGTATGTGCATAAATTTTACTGTGAATGCAATCCTGTTCTTGTAAGCTTACTTGTGAGCACTCTAGCAGATACCAAGAACCAGTTGATGTCAAGAGAGAGAGAGAGAGAGAATGAAATAAGAATGAACAAACCAGATGAGGTAGAGCAACATTCATTATTCTCTTGCACTTCTGGAACTGCATCATCTTCTGATTCTTCTATTTCTTCTGCTTCTACTTCGGAGTCAGAAGACGAAGATGAATCTGAGGCATCATCTTTATTGGCATGTTCTATATGGTAGAACTGCCTCTTTATCATTTTTTTTTCCTCTTGGAATTCAACTGCAAGAACCAACACAAGAATACATTCAGAACATTAAAGTGAATAAGTCTGCAATTTTAGGGATTACATAACATAAACCATGTGAAGAACAAAAGACTCCAGAATTTTTGAATAGGGATTACATATTATACATTGTGTGCAAGAATGAAGACTGCAGCAGCAGCAGCAGCCTTAGCACTGAATTAGAGGGATTATTTTTACAATATCTTACAGTGCCAAATGATAGAGTGAGAAAGTCAAAATACTACACCCTTCTGACACAGTCAGACATTATATCTTCTTCTTCTACTGTATTGGTTTTGTGCTTTGATTTAACTAAAACATCATATTCCAGGCCAATGAGCTCTAGCTCAAACCGCACTGCCTCACCCCATAAGAAACGTGAGGCATAATCGTGAGTTCAAACTTGTGTAAACTGAATATACAAATCAACAAAAACCTCAACTTTATTTGTGAAATAATTGAGACCCCATGTAATGTAATTTAACTTTAGAAACTTACATAAACTCAAAATTAAATGAATCCCAGTATCAAATGAACAAGTGTAAAACGCTATAATATGACCAGGTTTTCCAAATGATACTAAAAAAATTACTGTCATTTCATTCACCGACTAGTGTTGCTACTTTACCTTTCACAGGTACAAAATTTACTTCTCAATATTCATCTTTTTCCTTTGAAAATTTGCAAGTTGGTTGCCCCAACATCGACATTTTAGCTATCATACATACATACATACATACATGATAAAAATATGCATGTACATACAATACATGCAGAATATATATATATATATATAGAGAGAGAGAGAGAGAGGCACTTACACTGAACTGAACGAAGATGGTGATGGCCGCGCACGGAGAGAGTGAGAGAGAGAGAGAGAGACAGCTACAGAACAGAGACAGGTTTTGGGTTCGGCTGCGCACAGAGAGACAGAGAGAGAGATAGAGAGAGCCGAAGAGGGGGGAGGGGGCAATTTTGGGAATGAGGGCCGGTCCAGTAAGGGAACAAGACCCGCCCATTTTGAAGCCCATATTTTTTTTTTTTTAGAAAAAGATATAACATATTAATTTATTTTCTTATTATTATTTTACTTTATCAGAAATAGTTTCAACCTTTATGACCTTAGTTCTATGGTCCAACTATTTTTAAGCCCATATTTAGAAGATACCTTTTTTCTTTTTCTTTTTTAAAGATATGTGGAAGTTCAAAAACGTGTATAAACCCCTTTGAACGTTTAGACCCCCAAATTCCAACTTAAACAATTCAAGCAATATGTCAAACAACTAGTGTGCGGAAACTTAACATATGCTATAATATGAAATTGGTAAAAACTATCTAAGCCGAAACAAAACACAATCCACAGCAGATAATAAAAAGGCACAGATAGAGAGGAAGGAAGATGCAAACACAAAGACAACACGCGATGTGTTATCGAAGAGGAAACCGAAGCCCTCAGCGTAAAACCTCTCCGCCGCCCTCCAAGCGGTAAACAATCCACTAGAAAATACAGTTGGGATACATGGACAGCAATAGACCCTCTAAGCCTAATTTACCCAGTGCACCTAAGCCCTCCAAGCTTCTTGCTCCAACGAGGTTGCGCCGAACCTTTTTCTTTTCTAACTTCCCGGATTCCGCTACTAGACCGTAGCATCAACCAATGAAGATTGGTTTCTTCCTAACTGCTTCCTAGAAATTCAAACAGCTGTCTCACAGTGATGATGATGGTGAGAACCAGGTTTGGTATAATGCCTCTCAAGGATTTGACAATGGAGAGGAAGAGAGTTGAGAAATTTGAAGAGACTCTAATGTATAGATTGTGGGTGAATCAATCTTGTTTTTCTTTAGGGTTTCTCTCTCAAAATTCTCTCTGGAAACTCTCTCACAATCGTGGGTAAAAGGGGTATTTATACTGGAGTAGGAGAGGAATGTGAAACGTCAGGTTTTACAAAATAGGGGTGGCTCGCGGCTTGACCTCGCGGCTTGACTAAGTCGCGAGATCCAGTCGCGAGATAACCGTATGGCCAGTTGTCCTGTTTTGTTTTGTAGTGCTCCAGCTTGCATGACTGTTCACCTTCCAGCATGCTTGGCACGTGTGTTGCGTCTGGCGGCTTGAAGCCGCGAGTCACCCGCGAGGCCCAGCCGCGAGTCTCTGTTTTCTTGCACACTTTTGAGCAATCTTCACTCTATCTCACTCATTACCCTTACATCAAACCCACTTAAATATAGGGTTACTAAATGCTGAATTACAAGCAAATTTGGCATGGAATAAAGCCAATTAGATGGTTGAATAAATTCAACCTTACAATATGATTCAAATTTGCAACATTGGTCCCATTATAAACACCTCATTTTGCACCATTAGAGCATTCGCATTATGCTAGTCAAACTAGCCTAATACTAAACATATAGCGAAAAGCACACAAAACCTGCACGCATCAGCTTCCTCAAACACAAGCTAACAATTTAACGAGGAGCAGGCCCACGCTACAAGTAGCATGTGACTAATCTCGCCAATATTAAAAAATTAATTTTTGAGTAGCAGGACCACGCTACACCATATTGCATCAAAAAATGTAGAGGAAGAGGGGTTTTGGCGGAGTGATTTATTGTGTTTTATGGAGATTTTGTTCAATGGTGTGAACGGATTTGCGGTGAAAGAGAATGGGAAATCACAGTGGCAAATGGAGAGAGAGAAGGGTTTCAGCGGCAGTGTGAGTGGGTTTGTGGTGTGGTGTGGTGTTGCTGCAATGACAATAGTGGTGGTGTGTTGTTGCTGTTGGTGTGATGGTGGTGTGGCCCTCTATTCTTCTCTTCTCTTCTCTATGATATAGTTTTGAGTTATAAAAAAAATAAAAGAATAATATTTTAATATTAGAGTATTGAGTTTGATGTAGAGACATTTTGGTGGTTTAAAAACCTTTAAATTGAAGGACATTTTGGTGGTTTAAAAACCTTGCAGAACCCTAGTCGTGTGTATGCGAGTAGGGGTTGAAAAATTATGTAAGGAAAGTTTTTGATAGAAATGTGTGTAAAGCTAATCCCACATCATCTGGGAAGAACCCTGCACCCTTATCTTGATACTATAAAAGTCCTCATAGACACTTTTCCCAAAACACACCAAAATCACTAGAAAAATAGTGATTCAAGATAGATTTTTTCTTTTAAAATACCTTCAACTCATGGTTTTCTTGGCTATGACCATTTCTGGTCTAAGCTATCTAGTAAAAGCTTACTAATCTCCTAACTTTAGTCTTATAGATTAATCGACAAGAGCGGTCAAAATCAAGCTCTAAGAGCTTCTTTATTTGAGATATTGTTCTTCTTTTTTCCTTTTCTTTTCCTTAGTTTTTATTTTGTTTTACTACTTTAATATATTACCTTTTAGTTTAGGTTTATTGTTTTAGAGCATCAACATTGGTGGTGCCAAAAATTTTAACTTTAGGCAACACAAAAAACTATTTTATTTATTTTACCATTTCACTTTTTTTTTTTTTTTTTTTTTGAGAATTTTTTACCATCTCACTTTGTTTGGTAAAGGTAAATAATTTGCATTCATTATAATTTGAGATTACTACATTTCTAATAAATAAAAAATCCTAGGGGTGTAATGAGTATTATGCGTTTGCAGGAAAAATAATTTTTCATCAGTATTGAGTTAAAATCCATATATATTTTTTTATTATATATTATTAGTACTGAATTCAGTCCCATATTTGTGGGCATATCTAAACTTTTTTTTGGTTTTAGTGAAGTATAGAAAAAGAATACTTCATTTTTAAATGATTCATTTATCCAAACTTTTATTTACACATCTTTCCTCAATTGTTTCTTATATTTTTTTAACAAAAAATTCTGATTTATTGATGGGAGTTATCTACTTATCTTCAATTCTCAAAATTAGCCACTTACTACACATCCATTACAATAGTCAAAAAGAGCTTAAAGTCAAGATTTAACAATTACCTTTAAAACTAAGACATTCTACGTAACATTTTTGATGGAAGAACATTTTTTATGGAAGTAAAAATGGATGTGGGTTTTTTTTAAAAAGAAAAATGGACATGGCTGTGTTATGTGTTTATGATAGTCCTAAAATGTAGCCACTTAGTACAGATCCATAACAAAACAAAGTACAAAATTTTAATAGTTTTTATTTATTTTTGTTGCGGTAAAAGGCTCACATTTTTTTGTGTTAGGTTTATTTATTTATTTATTTTTGTTAAAGGAAAGGCTCCAACATCCATGTTTCTTTATTTTTTGGTGTTTTTTTTTTAAATTTTATTTATGGCAGTTATAAATTTTTGTTTAATCCTAAAATGTAGTTTTTTAATAATTAAATGTAATCGGTTTTAAAAGGAAAAAAAAATTAAAATAATTGGTTCTAAAAGGAAAAAAGAAAAAAAGAAAAAAAAGAGAGAATTTGGTAATTGAAAAAGTGGAAAAGGTTATTGGCATATTAGAAGCACTTTTTTAGGAGTAAAACATAGAAAGTGTAATTCAACTGGCAGTCTCCTTCTTTTTTAATTTTTTTTAAACGTATTTATCTTGTTAGTTGAAAAACTTGTAACAGAATAGATTGAGGGTATTTTGGGCATTAAAATTGAGGGTCCCAAATAGAGGAAGCCCCTTAAACAGTAGTATAGATAAACAACACAATAAAATAATAATAAAAAGCACCACAAAAAAAAAAAAAAACAAAACAAAACAAAACCACAACCACAACCACAATCCATCACCACTAGCCATGACAATCTACCATCACAACCACAACCCATTGCCATAACCAAAATCCACAAAACCTACTGTCACTACCAGACATGACAACCCACAATCACAACCACAAACCACGAAACTCATAGCCAAAATCCACAAAACCCATTGCCAAAGCCAAAATCATACACCACCACCACAACCAAAATCTAAGAAATCCACTATCAAAATCATCCACCACCACTACCATAGCCAAAATCAACCACCACCACCACCACCAAACCTATATGAACAAAAATAAATAAATAAATAAATAAATAAAAAACAAAAAACAAAACAAATCACAAACAACACACCCAATTTTTGAACTCAAATCCCGATCTTCGTAGCAAAGAGAGAAGAAAGATGGACTCAAGGGCAACAACAAGGAGCAAAAGGTGTGATGAGAATAGTGTTAGCGGCAACTTAGGGCTTGGGTCGGTGGTAGCTTGGGGCTTGGGTCAGCAGTGACTGGGCAAGGGGAGATGAGTCGGCTAAGAGCTGAAGGAAGAGAGAAAAAAAAAATGAAAGGGAGAAAGAAGAGAAGACCTGAAATGAACATACAGATAGAAAAGGTGAAGAGGATATAGGAAAAGATATTTGGGGTTAAATGAAAATATTATTTAATTATATGATGAAATAAAATAATAATAATATTTGGTTATAGCTTTGAGCTATAGTGCACTGCCATTGATGGCAGTTCACTGTAACTCAAGTGGTATATTTTTTAGCAATAGTTCCATTATTGCAATCTTATTTTTGTTAAATTTATGTTATATTGGTTGCTAAAAGTAGCAATTTGGTACCACCAATGCTAATGCTTTTAGTAGTTCAGTAGCATGCTAGGGGTTAGTTTAGATGTAGTTAGGTTGCATATTCTATGCCTAGGTTCTGGATTGGGTTGCGCACGCAAGCTTATCCTCGAATTCCAAATTTGGTTGTTTTCTTGCTTTCATGCCTTAAATTAGTTTAAATGCATCTCTTAGCTTCTATTTAAGTTAGTTTATGTGTGTTTAGGCTAGTAGTCAACAGATAACATGTTTCACATGCTTAGTTTATCAGATCAATGAAATAAGGTTTAAGTGTGCTTGAATGAATATATGAATATGCATACGAACATGGTCATGCATTTGTGTATGGGTGTTGTGATGGTCCAACAATGGTAAGTGCATACATTCTAACATGGACTTGCATATTTGATGAGATAAACATGATGAATATGATATAAATATGATGCAATGTTGAGCATGTAAATACCATGTGACATGAATGCCTCCATTTGATTATGAACATGTTGCTATCATATGTTGATGATGTGACATGCTTATTGCCTTGGTATGAATGAGATGATACGATATGGATTCATGTGGGTACGTATGCTTAGATGTATATTAGGATGTGTATGAGAGAGAGAGAGAGAGAGAGAGAGAGAGAGAGAGAGAGAGAGAGAGAGTGTGTGTGTGTGTGTGTGTGATGCCCCAATTTGATTGATTGTGTGATGTTTGTGGGTGTGTGATGAGTCCCACATCGGGTATTTACTGGGTTGAACTGAGCTTTATTAACAACTGTAAGGAGTCTCAATTGTGACTAGTCCTTTTGAGATATAGCGCAGATGTGGCTAGCGCTTTTCCTTGGGTCGTTATATATATGGTATCAGAGCTATAAGTAACGACCCAAGGAAGAGCGCTAGCCACATCTGCGCTATACCTCAAAAGGACTAGTCACAATTGAGGCTCCTTGTAGTTGTTAATAAAGCCCAGTTCAACCTAGTAAATAACCATGTGGGACTCATCACACACCCACACACATCACACAATCAATCAAATTGGGGTATCACAATCTCCCCCACTTAAATCCCTAACGTCCTCGTTAGGGCCCACTTAAATACCCCGCATATTTTTATTTGAGGTTATTATTAAGTTTTCTTTTAAATATAATTGTTGGGCCATAGGTTTTCTTTTTATTAGTAACTGCAGCCCGCTACCCCACTAAGCCCATATCTTTAATACAAACTACAGGATAGAAGAAGAGACAGTCGGGGTTTTCATAGAAAGGGTTTTATCAAAGAGGCTAAGAGGTTTTTCTTTGGAGTTTATAGCACATACAAGTGAAAGGGCAATCAGATTGTTCAAGGTGTGATTTCTCACCGTTAGAAACAAGAATTAAGGAGTTAGAATTTTATTATAAAAGAAACTTTAGTGATGTATAGATTGTTGAATTGGTAATTTCTTAGATTATGGTTTTACGTGGTTTCAATTATTCAGAAATCTTGATTGTCACTATTCGAACCCTTGAGCAAAAGCCGAAATTGTTAAACCCATGTATAAGGCTAGCGTCACTTTTGTAGAGCCATATGAATTTTTGGGCTGCCGTAACTTTAATTCTAACTTGCTGGAAATTTTGCACTTGACCCCACCCTTATGTCACTTGTTATCTCCCACTTTTGTCAGGGTCCTATTCTTCTTATTGTAGCTTTAATGGTCTATTGCCTAGGTGTTGACTAATTCCAATCAAAGTGATACCTTAAGGTCCAACGTCTACCATTCTTCAAAAGGTTAATGATAGATTTGTTTCTTTTATCCGAATTGTAATTTCATCCCAAAATATTGTGGTATTAAATCCATTAGGGTCAATGAAATTAAGTCCTTGAACAAAGTCATAATAGATTCGGCCCACAGTTTCTTTGGGGTTATATATTTAAATCTCATAGTATTAGCTGCTGCCTATGGGTTTTGATAAATTCAAAGAAACATATTTTTTTGGGTAGAGATGCTTGGCATTAGTGCTATCATTTCAAGTATTGTACTCATGAGTCAGTTTGTATAGGTTAGTAAGATTTATATTTTATAGAGGATATTAAGTAATTTCCATGATTGATTTTAGGTCCCATCTAAGAGTATTTTGAGACTATTTGGAGGGTGTTTCAGCTGGACTTTCAGAGTGATTCAAGTGCTGTAAGTAATTATGCATAATATGCACAAGTTTTATTCTTTAGGTTCTTAGAAGTTAAAGGTTTTCAAAAGTTATGTTTTAAAGCTTACGTTTTCTAAAGTTTATTGAAAGCATTATTTTTACATTATTGAAAGAGAAACTTCGACTTTTAGACAATGTTTTAAAGAGAGACTTCGAATTTGAAATAATGTTTTGAATTTCCAAATCTCATTTAAAAGATGATTTCTAAACTAAACTATTTTCTTAAAATAATTGAGTTTCAAAGTAAATTTTCGAAAAAGGTTCTTGTTCTTTAAGTTGTTTAAAACCAAGTGATTTCAAAGTCATATTCTTATTTTTCAAATGGTATTTACAATGTTTCCTTTAGCAAAATTGGGTTTTCAAACTTACTCAAGTATTGTAATATATTTATATAAACTCTTCAGTTCTTATTCATTCTCTAAGAGAGTCAAGCATCCTTTGATTTATGTTCAATTCGATTTTGTGATCTCTGATATGCCTCTGTATTTGAAAAGGAATTGTTAATATCAAGTAAATTATTATATTTTGTATAAACTTTGCTTTGTGATATGTGACTCAAAGTAAGTGTTTTTAGTATTGATCAGATATATCAGATATATGTGTAAATCCGCTCACAGGATTGTATGTGAGAATATGTGTTGATCCCTCACCAGCAGGGGTTAGATGTTGGTATCCGCTCATAGGATTGTATGTGAGAATATGTGATGTGTATATGTGAAACTGTGCTCTGATCAATTTTATGTATGTGATTTCAAATGATTTTAAGATGTGATTATATATGTATTAAGTGATTCATTATATGCTTTGTGGAATAATTATTTTTAATATCATTGAATGAGTTTGTGAAAAAGTAAAAATACTCGTGCTTTGCTTGACTCCATTCCGTTGTGTATTATGCATAATTACTTACTAGATGTGTGGCTCACCCCATCAATTACTATTTTTTTTCAGATTAAAGTATAGTTGGAAACATAGAACCGTTGGGTCGCTTTGTAAGGTGCAAGGTAGAGCATGGAAGTTGTAGGTGACTTCAGTATGCATTGAGGACTTATAGAATTTTAGCTACCTTATTTTGTAATTCATGTTTTTATGGAGATAATTTCCCATTTGCGGAGTTTAGACTTTTTTTTTTTGTAAGAGGTTTTTAAGAGTATTATTTCTTTGGAGTATTGATTTATTTTGGATTAATTATGTTTATAGAATTATATAAGTTTAGCAGGTTGTCATGCATCTAAATTCATGTTCCATGGATTTTGGTCGTGACAGAGAGAGTGTGTGTGTGTGTGACACTAGGGTAGCCTATTAGAGTAAGTGCATCAGTCAAGCTAAAATACAAAATGTGATAAAATTTACATAATATGGAATAAAAAGCACTCACATCAAACTTTGTATACTTGTGTAAATATAGAAGGTTGCTACAATAACCGTGTATATTTACATAGTTACTGCAACTTTATCTTATTATTTTATTATTATCCTATATTTTTATATTAACCCACATGGAAGCCTTTTGCTTGGTTTTTTTTTTTTTTTCTAAGCCTAAACCTAAACTCTCATTCTCTTCTCCTTCTTTGTTCCGCCTCAACTCTCCCTTCTCAACCATTATCCATTCTCAGTTGCTAATTCTTTTCGCCGCGAAGAAAGAATGTGATCGGCTTGGAGGTTTTACAACCCATGAGGAGGGTGGATTAGTATTGAAGTTATCTCTATTGGCAGATTTTAGGTAAATCTCTCCAAAAAGGTATGAGTTTTTCTAATGGAGGTTTTAGGGTTTTGTTTTATTTGGTTTAAAGCAAAAATATGATAATTTTCTCTCAATTCATTTTTTTGGGTTTATTGGTTTATTGATATCATGAAGAATTTCTTGAGAAATCTATCTCACGGGTTGAGATAGAGAGAGAGATTTCATTAGTTTATATAAAAACTATTATATGATGAGTTTTTCCCATTTAAATGGGTATGTGCAAGTTTCTTTTAAAAAAGAGTATGTGCAAAGTGAAACGTGAAAGAGATCTATTAAAAAAACATGAAAGAGAGAAACAATAGGAGAAAATTATATATAGGAAAGAATCATGAAAGTATGGCGGAAAAAAATGAATAGGACAAGGCATACAATAGTAAGATAATTAAGATGGTTATGGTAGTTTGAGCACTTCCATATCAAAATCCATCCAAGTGCTTTTCTCACCAAGTAAAGGTTTGAATCAAATACAATCAACTGGAAATGGATGAGTGTTTTCTATTAATGATATAAACAAAAAAATTTGTCCTACAAGATTCATATGCATATGCTTCACTAGTGACTACTTTTTGGGTATCTGTAATTTTTGATTGTATTGTTTTTTTTTAGGTGATGGATTCACAAAATCCCTTCTTCCTTGAGATTTCATAAGAGGAGGAACAATACAATACGTTTTTTGATTTCCACTCCATATTCAAATGTGAATGTCCATCAATCTCCACCTCAAGTTGAAATGGGATAATCTACACCTCCCATTGAAATAAAATCAACTACTAAGATAGGTCAACGGGAAAACAACTTCTTTATAGAAGAAGACATTAAGCTAGTGTTGGCATGGCTTAATGTTAGCTTAGATGTTGTGACCTTGATTGACCAAAAAATACACAACATTCTATAATAGAGTTTGGTCCACCTTCCACAATGACAAGAAACTTAACCGCTTCAAGACTCTTTAAGTAGTCAGTGGTCAACGACTCAATGAGAGACTAACAAGTTTTGTGGATTCTTGACCCAAATTGAGAACCAGAATGAAATAGTAAAACTGAGCACAAGAATGTATATCTACTTAACATCTAATATGTATTATACATCAATGCTCTTAAAGTTTTATGATACTCATTATTTTCAATTTGTTACTTTCGTAGATTGATGATGCAAAAACAATAAATAAAAGAAAGAGAAAAAACTCATTTCAATTGGAACATTATTGGAATATTTTGAGAAATGAAGCTAAATGGTTGAATCTAAGAGCTAATGTGAAGGTATGTGCAAGACAGCCAACCGCACCGTCTTGTCCTACATTTTTAGGTTCAATAAATCTAGATGAAGATAATGATAAGATGAATTCCGGGTGAAACCTTGGAGAGACCCATACGCAAGAAAGTTGAAAATGAGAAATTAAAGAAAAGAAAGACTAGTGATGATGTGGTCCCAAGACTTTTCTCCCAATTGGGTGAAATCAAGGAACAAAAAAGGAGAATGCATGATAAGAAAAAGGAAAGTATGCGCATTGTATTAGAAGAATGAAGAGGGTTAATGCACATTTCATTAGAAAAACAAAGAGAGTTGATTTGTATCAAAGAAGAAAAGGATAAAGTAGATAAGGTGAAAGTGGAAGATGAAATTATGATGAAAGATGATGATGATGTGAAAATCACCAGTGAGCCACACGATCCTCGCACGCTTGAAATAGCGACCTGCAAGAAGAAGGAAGCGACCCAACAGAGAGCACCGGTGTGGTGCCGGCCAAATACCCTCCGAAGGTCAAGTTAGAACTATTCTCAACTCTAGAATGCTAGAGAAGGATTAATTATGCGTACCTCGATTTGTGAGAGCATTGAGGCTTTTATAGTAGTAGAAGGCTGGCACCTCTTCCTTGGTGTAGAAGTCTTTTCCTTATAGGACTCTACTTGAATAGTTCCAAACGTGATGAACAAGACCTTTCCTTGTAGAGAAGATCTTTCTTTTGTGTGCGTATCTTTCGGAATTCCTTTTATGCTAGGATTCCTATTTTCTTTGGGATTCTTTGATGATTTAGGCATGGGTAGTAAGTATTTTTCATCTAGGGTTTTTGCTATAACTATCCATGATGGGCCTTTGCACAAGTTGGGCTTGCTCTTCGTCGGCCCACGGACCTGGATCCGTTAGGCTCATTTAATAAGGCCCGTCAGGCTATATTTTTATCCCCTTCAGTTGCCCCCTTCACCCTATGGGTCCGTCAAAGTTGAATGGACGAATCAATGGGGTGATAGTTCAATATTATAGGCTAGACGGATCAGTAAAGAGGACGACGAGTACTGCGCCCATCCCTGACAGGTTGTTAAGTATTTATGATGTATGACACGTGTCATTTTCTGATTGGACTTTTCCCCAAATTGAAGCGTCGCTTCGTCTTCCGTGCACCTCCTATATATATATATCACACTTCCTCCTTTCTCATTTCTCTATTTTCAACTGAAACATATTGTCAGAGCGTAACCGTAAACCTTGTCAGAGAGCGATCCGTTCAACACCTGTAGCCGTCATCAACTCATCCGTCGTTTTTCACTTATTCACAGATTTTGGTGAGTATTTTCTTTTCACAAGTTATGCAATTGTACTTTTATTTTCCTAGACTTTTATACGCACCCGTCAGCACTTCTAAATCCGTCAATCTTAGGTTTTGTCGTCACGTGTAGGCAACATCTAGTGTGTCAAGTAATCAGTCAGTCGTTCGTGACGGGGCGGATTACGAGGAAGTATACCCGTCCGGTCACAAAGACCAAGAGAGTCCAGGCGAAGAGAGGAGTCCGTCTGCCTCTTCCTTGTCCTCAACAAATGAGGATATGGAGATGGCTGAACCAGAGGATGTTTCTGATGACGGCGAGGAACGGCCAATAAGATCCGTCGTAGGTGTTGATGGACTTAGGGAGTTCATCATGCTACCATAGTGGACGGTGCATAAGTTCACATCCACCATCAAGGAGAAACACTTCAACACTTATGGCTAATTTTCAAATTCCAGATAATATTTCAATCCTTCTACCCTATGTATCAGAGAAATGTTATTACAAAGGGGTAGAGGGTGTCGGGGTGTATGAACAAATGCTGAAGGTGGGACTTAGGTTTCCACTAAGTACCCTTCATTGAGAGCTTCTCAAGTATCTGGGTCTGTCCGTCACCCAAATATCTCCAAACGCTTGGAGAGTCTTTATAGCAATGGAGATTTTGTATGGCGCTATGACAGACGGTGCTAGGAGACTAACGGTGCGAGAATTCCTCCATTGCTACCGTCCAAATGAGATAGACAGATCAAGGGGGATGTACAGTTTTGCTAGTAGGAGTCCATTGTTGAAGGTTATATTTGAGACCCCCGACTCAAATAGAGACTGGAAGAGTCATTATTTTTTCCTAGAGGGTGACGAGTGGATGGGTCGTCCAGGGGAGACGGAGCACATGCCCGTCGACGCTACTTGGGGAGTATTAAATCCATCCAGTATGCACCCGTCCTAGTTTGTAGATTTTATTTATATCCGTTCAGTTATACTTTGCCCCATCATTTTTAATCGTCCTTTACTTTTGCAGTGAGATGGCGTCCACAGGTTAGTACCAAGGAGTTTGGTTTTCTCGAGAAGATTTTCCCTAAGACCAAGCTGGAGGAAAGGACCTGGGCAAAGTTAGTGAACCCCGATACAATACACTGGTACTGTGACGGTCTTGAACCAACGCTAAAAGCCGTAAGATACAACGCAAAAATTCGCAGATGTAAGTCTGTCGACCTTATTTTGCTTAAATGGCTTTTAACTTCAGTTAATTATTTCATCCATCCGTCTTTATAGAGATGGAAGACGCTGAGAGGAGGGCGCTAATAAAAAGCTAGGTTGCCAGAAGAAAGGAGTCCGGCGAGGTGGTTCCTAAGGGGACAGCTCCATCGATAAAAAGGAAGCAATCGTTCAAAGGGGACCGTCCTCTTAAGCAACAAAAGGTCCCTTCGGAACCCGTCGTAGGGTTGATGGCTGAGGGTGTGAAGACGGTCACCCCAGCGAAGTGTGGGTCAGGCAAGGGCTTAATGAAGGCCTCATCAACTAGCCAAGAGAGGCCACCTCCCCTCCTCTGTGATGACTCCAAATATGCCCTGGAGAAACTTTCGTCTATCATCATGTCGGAGGATTACGAGGATTTAGGCAATCACTCGACAGAGGCAATGGGGGAGACGGGGCTCTTCGCTATCGCACAAGTAATCCTTTCCGTCGACTTACGTCCGTCCATTCCACCTTGTTTTTGTCTAACCCTTCTAACTTTTTGTTTCAGTCCCTGATTATGATGAAAGGCCTGATGGATCGGTGCATTAACCGTGAGATGGCTCTGGAACATGTGCGAGCAAAGGCAAAGTAGACAGAGGATGAGCTGGGTTAACTTAACAAGTGGAAGTCCACTATGGAGAAAACGTTTGACCTTTCAGAGTAGGTGAGGAAGGAGCTTGAGCAAAAGACGGATAAGGCGAGGAAGGCCTTGGAGGTCAAAGATAAGGAGATCCAAGACCTGAAGAAAAAGCTCCGTCAAGCTAAGGAGGTAGCGGTCTGAGAATATCGTGACTCCGACACCTTTTTGTCCGAGCTAGGAGAATCATTCCTACAAGGTTTTGATGACGCACTCCGTCAATTTAAGGAAGCCTACCCTGCCTTGGATGTGTCCATGATAAAAGTTGATGACCAAGCCCAGACGTTTGCTATGCCCGTCGCCTCAGAGAATACAGATGACCTTTTTGCTGAGGAAGCAGCCCAAGGCGACGGAGAGTCAGCCCAAGCTCAGAATGTCCAAGATGCCGGCCCTAAAGAGTAGAGAGATTTTTCCTCTTTTTTTTTTATATTTTTTATTTTTTTTATATATTTGAAAACAATCCGTCATTTAATTTTGTATATTGAACAATTGTCCCTCGAGGGTTTTATCTGTCAATGTAACTTGTTTTGTTTCAAAATTTTATGCCTGTCTTATTTATGTTTATTATTTGGACGAGATGTATAAATATTCGTCCTCTTCAGTTGTCCAATTCCTGGGTTAAGATTTTAATCCTTAGCAGATGACCAATCCATTTTATGGAGAACCGTCCATCTTTATGGATTTGTACATAATTTTAAATCATGTATGGACGAACCGTCCCCCTTAAATACTAGGTAGTTTATCCCGTCCTTTCTTATGGGCTTGGAATTTTCACCTTATGGGATGATCCGTGCAGTTGGTGGGCTTGTATCTATCCATTTATGTGGACTTAAGAACTTGTTGTTATCCGTCCATTTTATGGACTTAAGAAGTTTCATTCGTCTAGGATGATCCGTCCAACTTGTAGATTTTTTTTTTTTTTTAGCATTTTTATCCGTTCGGGATTACCCGTCTAGCTTGGGGACTTTGTACTAACCGTCTACTTTTATGGACTTAAGAAGCTTTCACCTGTTTTGGATGATTGGTGCATCTAGTGGAATTTATTTGTTATCCATCCACTTTTATGGACTTCGAATTTCATTCGTCTAGGATGATCCGTCCAGCGTGTGGACTTTGCGTAACCGTCCATATTTATGGATTTTTAGGAACTTCATCCTTTTGGGATGATCCGTCCGGCTTGTGGACTTTAATGATAGTTTCCACCCTATAGGTGGTCCGTCCACTTTTTGGGCTTGATAATAAATTTCACATTATGCGTGATCCGTCCACTTTGTGGACTTTATAATAGATTCACCTTATGGGTGATCCGTTCATTTTGTGGACTTTATATCCCTATGGGTGATCCGTCTACTTTGTGGTCTTTATAATAGATTCACCCTATGGGTGATCCATCCACTTTGTGGACTTGATAATAGTTTCCACCCTATGGGTGATCCGTCCACTTTGTGGATTTTATAATAGATTCACCCTATGGGTGATCCGTCCACTTTGTGGACTTGATAATAGTTTCCACCCTATGGGTGGTCCGTCCACTTTTTGGATGTTGTAAGAATTCAAGTAGGAAAACACGGTTGTGTTTGAATATTCTTCTTAAAAAAATGCGTTTGTAGGAAAAAGTACCTGCCCCCTTGGGCTTAAAAAGGCATAGAGTATTGTAGCAAAAATTGTCAAAGAAAAACTTAGTAATTGTAGCTAAGAATAAATAAACTGGGAATTAGGGATCGTTGTTATTCTTCATATTATCTCTACTGGTAGTATTTTCGTAGGTGCTCCGTGTTCCATGGGTGCTGCAGCTTTTGTTCGTCCAGCGTTTCGAGGTGGTAGGTGCCCTTCCTCTGCCATGATGCGATCCTGTAAGGTCCTTCCCAGTTGGGGCCGAGCTTCCCTTACGAAGGATCCCTAATGGCGCCCATTACCTTTCGTAGTACAAGATCACCGACTAGATAGTCTCTATGCCCGACGTTGGAATTGTAGTGCTTCGCCATGAGATTCTGATAACGCGCCATCCTTTGCTCTGCTGCCGCTTTGACTTCGTCTAGTAGGTCGAGCTGAAGGCGTATGGCCTCTTCGTTCTTATCCTTGTCGTAGTTTTCCACTCGATAGCTTGTGAGCCCTACTTCTGTAGGAATGACAGCCTCACTTACGTATGCTAGTCGGAATGGAGTTTCTCCAGTGGGTGTTCTTACTGTTGTCCGGTATGCCTACAAAACGCTTGGTGGCTCGTTCGGCCAGATACCCTTTGGCCCCTCGAGCCGGGTCTTGATTATCTTGAGCAAGGATCGGTTTGTGACTTTAACTTGCCCATTAGCTTGCGGGTGTGCGGGTGACGTGTAGTGGTTCTCGAATCCTAGCTCCGAGCAGAAGTCTCTAAATGCACTGTTGTCGAATTGCTTCTCGTTGTCAGAGACAAGCACTCTGGTATCCTGTACCTGCAGATGATATTTCTCCTGACGAAACTTCGAATGTTCTTCTCTGTGATGATGGGTAGGGCCTTTGCTTCTACCCACTTAGTGAAGTAGTTGATGCCAACTACCAGAAACTTTAGCTGCCTGACCGCCGTCGGGAATGGGCCCATGATATCTAGTCCCCATTGTGTGAACGGCCAAGGTGCCATCATGGGGGTCAGCTCTTTGGACGGTTGCCTGATGAAATTACTGAACTTCTGACACTTGTTGCAGGACTTGACATAAGCTTGCGCGTCTTTCAGCATTGTAGGCCAATAGTATCCTACTTGGATCAACTTGTGTACTAATGACCTTGCCCCTGAGTGGTTTCCGCAAATACCCTCGTGGATTTCTCTCATTATGTAACTTGCTTCCTCGTGGCCTAAACACCTCAGGTATGGTCGAGAGAAACCCATTTTGTATAAGACATCTTTTATCAGTACAAATCGTGATGCCTGGACCTTCAACTTTCTTGCGATGTCCTTCCCGTCTGGTAACGCGCCGATTTTCAGATAGGATATCAATGACGTAGTCCAATTGCATTCAGAACCTACTTCCTGCATATTCGTTCCGACGTTAATAAGTGAGGAGGCTTGAACGAATGATAATACCTGTTAGGGGACAAGCATAAATTCGACTGAGGCAGCTTTTGCTAGGTGGTTGGCACATTCGTTTTCTTCCCTTGGTATTTGAACGAATTTGACTTCGAGGTCACCGATTCGGTACTTCACTTCTTCTAGATACCTTTTCATCCTTTCATTCTTACACTCGTAGCTGCCATTAATCTGACTCGTTACTACCTGTGAATCGCAATGTACGACCATGTTTTCCGCACCTGCAGCCTTTGCGAGGTCTAGCCCTGCCACCAAGGCTTCATATTCTGCCTCGTTGTTGGTTGTGGGGAAATCTAGTCGGATCATACACTGGATCTTATCTCCCTCTAGGGTTTGGATCACCACGCCGACTCCTCTGGCTCGTCTATTTGAAGATCCGTCTATATAAATATTCCACTGTCTTTTCTTCTCTGCCCCCTGGCTGTCTCCGAGTGTGAATTCGGCAATAAAGTCAGCCACTACCTACCCTTTTACAGCCGTTCGCGGAAGGTACTGGATGTCAAACTCGCTAAGCTCTACTGCCCACAGAGCCATTCTTCCTGCTGCCTCTGGACTACTCATAGCTTTTCTCAAGGGCTTGTTCTTCAGGACAATGATGGTATATGCTTGGAAGTATGGTTTGAGTCTTCGCACTATGATTATCAACGCAAAAGCCAACTTCTCCATTTGAGGGTACGTCTCTTCTACCCCTTGGAGCGCTCGGCTCGTAAAGTAGACTGGTCTCTGTGATCTGTCTTCCTTTCTTACCAAAGCTGCACTTACAGCGGTGTGTGAAACGGCTAAATGTAGGTAAAGCTCTTCTCCTGGCTTGGATGGACTGAGCAACGGTGGAGAGGAAAGATATGCCTTTAAGTTGTCAAATGCCGTCTGACATTCGTCCGTCCACTCGAATGTTTTTTTGAGAGTGCAGAAGAAGGGTAGACATCTGTCCGTCGCTCTCGAGACAAACCTGTTCAGGGCTGCGATTTTTCCATTCAAACTCTGGACCTCCTTAACCGTCCTTGGTGGTTCCAACTCCATTATGGCCCGTATCTTCTCTGGGTTGACCTTTATACCTTTTTGGGACACCATGAAGCTCAGGAATTTCCCCGCCGTCACTCCGAATGCGCACTTGTTTGGATTGAGCTTCATATTGTATGACCTGAGTGTGTCAAAGGTCTCCCTGAGGTCGTCTAGGTGATCGTCTTCGCGCAGACTTTTTACTAACATGTCGTCAACATAAACTTGTACGTTCCTCCCAATCTGGTGCGCAAACATTTTGTTCATTAACCTCTGGTATGTTGCCCCAGCATTTTTGAGTCTGAATGACATCACTTTGTAGCAGAAGAGTCCCCGGTTTGTAACAAAGGAGGTCTTCTCTTGATCAGATTCTTCCATTTTGATCTAGTTGTAGCCCGAGAAAGCGTCCATGAAACTTAAGAGCTGGTGTCTTGCAGTTGAATCTACCAAGGTATCTATCTGCGGGAGTGGGTAGCTGTCTTTAGGGTAAGCTTTGTTGAGGTCCGTGAAATCTACACACATCCTCCATTTTTCGTTGGCCTTTTTAACCATGACGATGTTTGCCAACCAGTCGGGGTATTATACTTCTCGAATGAAATCTGCCTCTAGTAATTTTTGAACTTCCTCTGCTATAGCCTTGTCCCACTCCTAGGCGAACACTCGTTTCTTTTGTCGGATTGGAGGGAATGAGGGCGACACATTTAACTTGTGAACCATGACTGAAGGGTCAATTCCTGGCATGTCTTCGTGATTCCAGGCGAACACGTCTTAGTTATCTCTGAGGAAAGTCGTGAGCGTTTGGCGTACCAGCCAACTAACTAGTGTGCCAATTCTAGTCATCTGTTCTGGCCATGTGTTATCAAGGCTCACCTCTTCTAGTTCCTCAACTGGCTCTGCTAGTGCTCGTTGTTCTCCGATGCACATCGTTTGTTGTTAATCCTCCATCTTTAACATGGCAATATAGCATTCCCATGCTGATACTTGATTTCCTCGCAGTTCTCCTACCCCGTACTCCGTCGGGAATTTAATCATCAAGTGGTATGTTGAAGTTACCACCTTCCAGAAATTGAGAGTGGGCCATCCGAGAATGGCATTGTAGGCGGACGAGCAGTCGACTACGAGAAACGTTACCTCCCTAGTCATCTGTTGAGGATAGTCACCTGCCGTCACATATAGTGTGATTGCGCCCAAGGGGAACACCTTTGTTCCTCCAAATCCCACGAGAGGGGCATTTGTTGGGGTTAACCGTTTCCTGTCAATTCTCATTTGCTGGAATGCCAGGTAGTATAGTATGTCCGTTGAGCTATCGTTGTCGACAAGGACCCGATGCATGTTATAATCTCCTATTTGCAAGCTGACCACAAGTGCGTCATCATGCAGATGGTGAAGTCTCCGAGCATCATCTTCTGAAAATCCGATGATGGGGTTGTCTATTCGTGGCATTTTAGGTACAGATCCTGTAAGTTGGACGCTATGGACCATTCTGAGGTAGGTTTTGCGGGCTTTTTTGGAAGATCCGGCAATGGTTGTGCCCCTTACGATCATTCTTATGTCCCTTATAGCTGGTCTAAAGTGCTCATTCTCCCGTCGTGGGGCCTGCTCCTGGGGCGGATTGGTTCTTTCTTTGTTGACGAACCTTTGTAGCTTCCCTTGTCTGATAAGAGCCTCAATCTGCTATTTTAGATTGTAGCAGTTGGCTGTGTCGTGCCCGTGGTCATGGTGGAAGCGATAATACTTGTCACTTGGCCTCTTGCTGGGATCTCCCTTTAGCTTACCAGGGAACGTCAGGGCTCCTTTGTCTTTGATTTGCATTAAGACTTGATCTATCGGGGCGGTTAATGGGGTGAAGCTCGTGAACTTCCCAGTGGGGGGTCTAAAGCGCTTTTCATCTCGTCGATCTCCGGTTCTAGCCATCTTTCGCTCCCTATCCTGTAGTGTGTCCTCCTGCCTTTCCCTCTTTTTGGGCTTCTCCTTGCGGGCCAGCAATGCATCTTCCGCGTTCATGTATTTGGTGGCTCTGTAAAGCACGTCCGACATGGTTTTTGGGTCATTCTTGTATAAAGAAAACAAAAACTTACCCTTCCGTAACCCATTAGTGAATGCTGCTACGCTTCGTCAATTGAAAGGGCCTCCTTGTTGAAACGAGTTATGTAAGATCTCAGCGTCTCGTCTTCTCGCTGCTTGATGCTCATCAAGCACGCAGTAGACCTCTTGTACATATGTCCCCCAATGAAGTGCGAGGTGAACTGGGCGCTTAACTCCTTGAAAGTGTCGATGGAGTTCGGCGTTAATCTACTGAACCAAATTCTCGCAGGACCCTTCAACGTCGTAGGGAAGGTCCTACACATGATCTCGTCTGGTACCCCTTGAAGGTGCATCAGGGTCTTGAAAGTCTCTAGGTGATCGAGGGGATCCTTGACCTCGTCGTAACTTTCAATCTAGGGCATGCGAAATTTCTGTGGTAGGAGGAAGGAGTTGACAGAGGTAGTGAACGGTGAGTCGGTTCTGTTTACTAGGTCATCAAGATCATTGGACATTCGTCCCTTGAGGGCATTCATCATGACCTCCATCTGTTCCTTCATTGCTTGCATCTCTACGACAATAGGTGGAGGGGCCGTATCCATAAGAGATGGAAGACTCATATTTTGCTACTTTGGTCTACTTGGGGCGTTACTGCCCTCTGGCCTCTCTTGGTCCCTTCGTTCGGCACTGGTACCTTCTTGGTTTTCCTCTTGAACATTGTGTCCTGCGTCCCTTTGGCATAGCTATTCCTCCAGATCATGGTTCTGTTTTGTGAGACGTTCCACTACGGCCATGAGAGTTTGGACCTGCCTCTCTAATGCAGTGGATCTCGGCGGCTCGTTTCCTTGAACGTTGTTAGTGGTAGCCATCGAGCGAGTGAGTACCATGCAACTCTTATGTCTGGGAAGCGATTAGTCTGGCTAAACGGTAATTCCAACAGACGATGCCAACTGATGATGTAGTGAAAATCACCAGTGAGCCACACGATCCTCGCACGCTTAAAATAGCGATCTGCAAGAAGAAAGAAGCGACCCAACAGAGAGCATCAGTGTGGTGTTGGCCAAATACCCTCCGAAAGTCAAGTTAGAATTATTCTTAACTCTAGAATGCTAGAGAAGGGTTAATTATGCGTACCTCGATAATGTCCTTAAGCGTTTCAGGGCAGAAAAAATGTGCAGGACTACGCATAATTGCAAACCATGCTTGAAACACTTTAAATGCATACTCGACATCCTTCCTTGCCACCTTTTGTTTGGTATGAAAATTTTTTCATTTACGTCCTTGTAGCGATAGAATTGTTTTGACAAATGTTGCATATGATAGATATATAACATTTTCAAGATAATTAATACCCCATCAAATAGTCATTACCATTTATTGAGTAATTAGTCGAAGGAGCACACCCTTCAGTAAGCTCGGAAAATAAATAAGAGCGCACTAGGCCATTGATGTATTGTGAGACCTCGGTAACCCAAAAAATGCATGCCATATCCAAAGGTCATATGATGCTAAGATTTCCAAAACTATTTTTGGATCATAGGTATGACCAGTATATTGACCTTACACTTACTTGGTCAATTCTTCCATTTCTAATGCATTTGGCCTATGCTCCCTAGCTTTCTTGGAAATCCACAGTATTGGTTGACCACTAATAATCTTGCAATGTCATTGTCATTTGGTGATCTCAAGTACTCTTCAGAATAGATTGAAACATCCGTTTTAACAAATAATTTTAAGCCTTTTATTGCAATGCTTTCTCCAATCCTCAAGCATTCATCCATGAAATCAATCATCACTCCATAAGCAAGCATTCTAATTGCGGCAATTATCTTCTAAAGGGAAGACAACTCGAGAGTGTTAGCAGCATTTCTTTTTTGAACAAAGTATGGTTCATTAGCTTCAAATCTTGAATGGATATCTAGAAAAAGAGAATAACTCATTCAAAATCTCCTTCAAAATACATTAGGAGGATACACTTGTGTTTCAGTAAAATAATCATGAAAAAGCCTTTCATGGCCTTTCAAAGGATAACACCAGATAAACGTGCGGGGTTGAACAAAACGATGAGGTGATGTTAATGCTCCTTCAATTTTTAATTCTTCTATGGCAATAGCTAGAGTAAGTTCCAACTCATCATTAGTAGAAGATAAGTCGAATGGATGTTCATCATTTGAAAAAAGAAAATTAAGTTCATAATGGAAATCCATTAAGAGAAAAGAAGACAAAATAGAAGAGATAATTTGGTAGAATTGGATAGAAATTAGAGAGAAAATGATTTTATTTATAGATCAATGATGTGACTTGGGTTTGAATTTAAAACATACGACTTTTAGGTTTGAATTTACTGTTGCGTTTGAATTTCAAAATTATGAATGATAGGTATAAATTTAAAAAATGTGACTATTGGAATTGAATTTCAAAATTAGGACCGGTGGATAAAATTTAAAAAAAAAAAATTATGACCATTGGATTTAAATTTACTATATCAATAAGGTCACTTGAACCTCTACTCCAGCTACCAATGCCGGGGATCTAGTCATCAAAGACTCCATTTCGACAGCAAATGTCAAAGGTCTAATAATCAAAGTTATCATTCTAGCCACTAGTATCAGAAGTACAGTGGTCGAAGACATGGCTCCGGCCATCAGAGTTGGTAGTACAGTGGTCGAAAACACCACTTTGGCCATTGGTGCTAGCAATATGGTGGTTAGCAACACCGATCGGGCGGCAGTTACCAGAGCCACTATTTTGGCGGTTCGACCACTGGAACTTCAACACAAAAGGCTCCACTGCCCAAGCCACCAATTTTGGTAGTTTGCTTGAAATATAAGTTTAAATTAAAAAATATGACCATTAGAGAAAATAATAAAAAATGAATGAAGAATGAATATTTATTGAAATATCTTCTAAAATAGATAATCGGAAGTGGGTGTTTTGAAAAAGTGGTTGTGTAAAATAGAAAAAGTTAATTCTTATGCTAAAATAGATGGAAAATTTTCTACGGACTAATGTGAATGCTCTTAGAGGAATCTTTAATAGAATTAGAATATGGAACATGATGAGTGGAGGCCGACTCAAGAGTTGGGCGGGGTTGAATGCTTAACACCTTTTCATCTCCATACCTTAACTCTAGACCTAAAATCTGAATATTCAAAGCCCTCTACAAGGAGTCTAAGTTTGGTTCCTAAACCTACACCAGGTTACAACTCCCACTAAGCGCTCCTCCTCTGATCCACTCGTTTGTGCTGTATTCCTTAGAGCACGTGACGTGCATAGCAAAGGGAGGAACCCACGGATGGGCACTTGCGCCCACATCCATGATGATTACTCTTTTTTATCATATCAAAATACCAATTGGCTTTTAAAAAAATTTACCAATTAAGCTAACTATTAGTCTACCACTACTAAATATCAATGTGAAACAAGATGTCCTAATACCACATGACGTCCCCCTTTTTCGTTGGTAGGGGGAGGGGAGGGGAGGGGGGTGGGGTGTTCTCCATTCACAATGTGTGGAGTATTAACCATATTTGTACAAAAGACCCACAACTAAGTTCCACAACTTTGAGAGGAATACTCTTCAAATAGATTTACATTAGAGTTAAATTTGAAGATGAAAGGTGACTAATCATCTGCTTTAAGTTGCTTCTTTGTCAATTCTATCTGATTGACTGTTCACTGAAGATTTCCTCTCAAATATCCTCTCTCTTGCCTTGTCTGCCTGCAATGTTCCCATAAGAATTCAAATTTAAAACTTGTTAGGTCTAACAGCAATAAAGATGGTATACTATATATTCAATTTCCAAGAAAAATAATACTGATTTTTTTTTTTTAAATGGACGATGTAATTGACACCTTATTTTATGTTTCTAGGGCAATTTAAGTATATGAAGCATCCCATAGATTTATGATAATTCTAGAACCAACATACAGTTCTCCAACAATATCATTTCCCATGAGAATGGGGTATTCTTCTTATAGATGGTAGTGATAAGGTTTCGACTGTATTAATGCCATCCAACTTCTTGGCAATCAAACATATTAACATTTCCTGTAAACAAAATAGGCATTTCTCAAGAAATATGTACTAGGGCTACAAACCTGTTTTTTCCAATTTGTGAAACCTGTTATAAGAGAAAGAAGAGTTGATTGCACAATAGACCCAGCAATGATCCCAATCCAAAGGCCTTTCCCTCTTAAATGTAGAACAAAACCAAGTACAGCTCCCACTGGGAGTCCAACCAGATAAAATGCCCCAAGGTTGACATAGGCACCAATGTGCTGCCATCCACTTCCTCGAGCAACGCCTGATGCAAGGAAATAGCTTCTTAGGATGTGCAATGTGCATAGGTAAAGAAGTTTCTGTAGAAAATTCAAGTGGTACAACTTATATATAGGTTCCATATATATGAACTGCAGTTACAGCCTCTGCAAAAAAATCACTAGTGAATGATTTATGTATCTACATAATCAAATTTTCAATAAATGATGTCATTTGTGAGCACTTAAATTTACTATTTTCTTGGTGCCAATCCTTCCATAAACTTAAAATATGGCATTTGCAATCTCATCCTTACGGGGTCTTATCTCTAATACAATCTTTATTCTATCAAACACTATAATACTTGAAAGAAAGGTAACTAACCAGAAAGAACTGCTTGTAAGCTGTCCATTAATATTGAGAGACAAATCAATGGAGCCATAACTGCGATATAATTCACAACCTGCTTCTCATTGCTGTATGCATATCCCAAAACATAGCGGCAAAAGAAGAGAGTCACGCTCACAATAATTCCCTCTGTGATGGAAAGGAACATTGTAGCCCAAACAGTCACTCTAGCTGCTTGTGGGTTTCCAGCTCCCAGTTCATTTGAAATCCGAGTACTACAAAATAGTTGATGCTTTATTTTTAGTTATAGACATACATAAATCTGTTCAAACTGTATGCATATGTGAAAGCACATGTACCTTGCAGCAGCCCCAAATCCATAGGCTACAGTGAAGTGCAATGTAGAAATTGTAAGGCTGATAAACCACAAATAATAAAAAATAAGCACATCTTATAAGTCCCAAACTTATCGAATACATAGATACAGATATAAAAAAGGGTACCATATAGAGAGCACTGAAGTCTCCAGCTTTGCATTTGGCAGAAGGCCAGACAGCAAAGTAAGCAGCTCACATGACCACCATTTAAGACTGATAATTAGCATGAAACCAATTAACTTATGGAAGAAGAAATTGATTTATTGACAGAAAAAACCTGAGAGAATTACCAAACCATTACAGCAGAAGGGATAGCAAGGCGATAGAATTCTGAGATACCAAGCAAAACATCTTTTGAAAAAGGGACACGTGTTTTCTCACATGCCGAAGAATAAATCGTAAAAAGGCTTAGTAATATCACGTTCAGCCAAGTTGATGAACCGAAGGCTATTGCTGCACCATGACTTCCTAATTTCAACTTATACACAAGAATCCAACATGCAGGTATGTGAAAAGATAGAATAACAATGGAGCTAAAGAGCATTGGAAGAGTCAAACTTTGTGACTGCAGGTAACGAGTAAGTGGCTTAAGTACTGCACCGCCAAATAGTGCAGGAATGAGCCACATTGAGTATTTGCAAGCTTCAAGGGATATTGTAGGGTCTTGGCCTAAGAGAATTAATATTTTGTCCATGAAAATCCATAGAACACAAACTGGGGGACAAACCAGAATGAGAGAAATGATTGCAGTGTAAGTATAGGTTCCAAGTTTTTGAAACTGCTCTGCTCCATAAGCTTGCCCACATAGAGTTTCCAACCCACCAGCCATTCCGGACTGCTTGAAACAAAAAAAATCCAATTAGTAATTATATGGTTAATTCTATTACTAGTGTAATCTGTTCAATTTCCATTTTTGTAATCTGAAACTTGGAAGTCATGCACATTTGTATGAGTCTAAAGCTAAATTCAGTTCTACAAATTATCAGTTTCTCTATAAAATATGTTTTTCTTTCTTTTATTTTTGATTTAATATTTTAGTATTCATGATCATGAGGTAAGCAACTTACCTAAACACCTACCATAAGGGGAATATTTTAGTTGAATTAGATGCTAAAGTAATTGTTGATATTGTTCACAATGTTAACTATGAGAATAATATTCTTTCTCCCATTTTGGACGATTGCAGGCAACTAATGTCCAGGTTTGATCAGTTCCAAATTAAACATGTTTATCGCCAACCTAACTGCTGTGCAGATACTCTTGCTAGGATGGGTGTTGAGCAGGATAGCAGTTTTTTATCCTTTACTTGCCCGCCTGTGGGCATTAGAAATAGATCAGATTTTGATGTATCTGGTTTGTACTCGGTCAGACTTGGCTCTGATCTGAACTCTGTTTTCTAGTTTAAATGAATTCGTCTTTAACCAAAAATCATAAGGGTCTTCTTGTCTAGTGTCAGCAATTGTTTAATCAGTTTATTTTTAGAATTACAAAAACTGTGGCAGTGTTTATTGACTACAAGCTCCATCTAAAAGTATCAACGTCTTTGGAACAATTGTAAATAATATCGTCAAGCTACATAAGGTGGGTGCAGAACTATTTTTTTTTTTACTCTTTTTTTGAGGAAAAAAAAAAAGCTTGTGACTTCCACATTCTTCTGAAATTTCATTTTTAATTTATCTTTTCAAATATTTCATTTATTTTTTTTAAACAATTTGTAATAAATGAGTTTTTGTTACAAAAAATTATACTTGTATTCCAAGACGTTTTATCCAAGATAAATGTGAACGCTAAAATTAATTATTGTTGCTTGATTTTATATATTAATCAAGCAACAAAATCTTTTAGTAAACAAAAAAAAAGTTGATAGAAGGATAGTATTGCTAACACAAAAATAATTCATTATGAAAACAAGAAAAAGTTTACCACAAAACAATGATTATAATGTTTATACAGAAGCACAAAGCAATAAGTTGAAAACGTGAAAGTACTGGCGCTTGAAAATCCCAAAAGTAACACTTTAATCCATTATTTCAGTCCCTTAATTAATACAGTCAAATACCAAAACTCAAATCTTTAAAAAGTGAAGCAAGTTGACAAGTACAGCCTAATATTGAACTCTATCTAATCAAAGTGATGCATGTGTTAATGCTAAGATTGATTTACCCCTCTCTCTATGGCTATCTCTATTCTCTAGAGACGTGAAGATGGGTGGAAGACTTACAAGAAGGCTAAAGCCGGTTACGTTGGTGAGAGAGGTGGCAATGGCAACGCCAGAGAGTGAAAGTTCACCAAGGTGTCCAACCATTATAATAGATACTACTTGTAAAAGATACTGCAGAATTGACACCACCACCATTGGTGCAGCTATAGAGGAAGCCTTCTTGAGCTCTTGCACAAATGCAAGCGGTATTATTATCCAGTTTTTCTCTTCACTCTCTAGCATTTCTTTTTCACTCTCCTAATGTTTGTCTCACAAGCTAGTCCTTAACAAGTCTTAGCTTTTATAAAGAAAGAAGAAGGACGTACGAGACTCACCGGTGGTTGGTTATTTTATTATTATTATTTTGATGATTTACTTATTCTTTTGCTTGGCTCCAACCGGATTATTTTAATTGTTATTTTCTTTAAAAGCAATAATCATAATAAATGCTTAATATTAGAAGTCTAGAATATATGCCCCGTTTGGTAACGGAGTCTAAATAATGAAAACTGTTATTTAAACATCAAAATAAATATTTTCATACATTTTTTTATTCGCACGTATTTCCACAAAATTTAAATAGCGTTATTAGAAATCTTTTACCAAATGGGCACTATATTTTCATATATATACAAACACAATTATAATAAATGTTTATTAATGGTCATTATAATTATTGAATCTCATATTTAGAAAAAACAAAAGTCATATTATGTTAAATTTTTTGGTGCATTACACAAGGTACTAACTAATAATAATGAGAAATGTTAATAGATGCCCTTAGGGTAATAATTAATAATCCATTTAAATAAAATATTTATGGGAAAAGAAAAAAAAAAATTTTGTTAGCTTTTTCCATTTCTAATAAAAGTGGTGTTAAAACTTTTCTAAAATGAATTGTTAACTATTACCCTAAGGGCACCCATTAGCATAACCTATAAGGGCATTTGTGTTGACCTTTTGAGCCTCAAAATTTTACTCGTCATTATTATATTATGCGCACACAATCCCCCCCCCCCCCCCTAATACACATATATTATATTGAATTTAAATTATATTCCATAAATAAATCCTTCATTAAAATTTTATCACATCATATTTTCTTTAAATAATAGATAGTTTCATACACATACACAATAATAATAAATATCAATTAAAAACTATTATATAGGTCAATTGGTTGCCACCTCTTGATCTATCTATATAACATTTAGGGTCCAAATCCACCTTTCCCATTATAACTATCGAATTAAAAAAAAAATCATAATTATAAAATTTTATATTTAGAAGAATTATAAAAAAATAATCAGAATAAATGTCTATTATTAACTACTATAGTTATTAAGGGTCTGTTTGGATACAGCTGAAAACTGAAAACTGAAACTGAAAACTGAAAAGTACTGTAGCAAAATAATTTTTAAATGTGTAAATAGTTCTGTGGGACCTATTTTTAATATTTTTTTCTGAATAAAGTGATTGTGGGTCTCATGAACAGTGTTCAAATAGTATATAAACAGTAAAATTTGTCTCCGCACAGTATATGAACAGTACTTTTACTGTTCATTCGCTAAAAAAAAAAAAAAAAATATTCTTAAACGCAAACGTGTGTTTGGGAAGCGCAAAACGCGCTTCCCAAACGCACTCTAAGTCTCATTTCTAAAAGTCGTGGTTGTTCCAAGTGAATATATTACTTAAGGACCTATACCTTCAATAATAGTTTTACTATTAAATTTTTGGGCAAATTACCGTTTTAATCCTCTACTATTTGTGCTATGTGTCAAAATGGTCTCTTACACTTCAAATTAATGTGTCATTTTAGTCCTTAAAAGTTTGGTATTGTGTCAAAATATATAATCCATGTAATTAGGTTGTAGATGGAAAATGTTAACACGGTAAGATTAAAAAATTATTTACATGCTGATTGGATACAAACTCAAATGACACATGGCATTTACTTAAAAATAAATCAAATCCATAATCCGTTACACATACACAGTAGTGGAAGAAAAATAGTCCTTAACCCTTGCTCTATGTGGCTAAATGGTCTCTTACGTATCAAATGCATCATTTTAGCCCTAACTTTTTGGTATTGTGTCAAAATAATCCATGTGGTTAAGTAGTGGAAGAAAAATGTTGATGTGGCAAATGGAGAGATTTCAAACTTATCTATATGTTGATTGGATGCAAACTATGATGACACATGACATTTACTTAGAAAAAAAAATTATCAAATCATTAATTCTAAAAAGAGGTGAATGAAACACAAATTTTATTTTATATATATATATTTTTTATCTCCTCTCTTTGTCAGTATTCACCTATCTTTGCTTGCCTTAGCCTCAACCTTGACACTTCATTTCTGTTGGTATCTGAGCAACCTCACTATCGACCTTTGCTCTCTCCAGTTTCAATCTCCCCTCACCCCCATCCTTCTTATTTTGTTGGGTATAATGGATTAGGGATTTGATAAGTTTTTTTTTTTATCTGTTAGTATTTGAGCCGCCTCACTATCGATATTTTCCCTCTCCAGCTTCAATCTCCTCCCACCCCTCTTTATTTTTTCTGGTATAATGGATTAGGGATTTTATATGTTGGCATCCGAGCAACCTCACGATCAATCTTTGCCCTCTCCAGCTTCAATCCTCCCCCCCCCCTCCCCCCCAAACCCCCACCCTTATTTATTTTGTCAGGTATAATGGATTAGGGATTTGATAAGTTTTTTTATTTTTTATTTTATTTTTTAAAAAGTAAATGGCATGTGTCATTTGAGTTGGCATCCAATCACCATATAAATACTTTTTTATTCAATATGTTTACCATGTCAGCTTTTTCCATCCAGACTTAAATGACAAGAACTATTTTGATACTATACTAAAAGGTTAGAGACTAAACTAACACATTTAAAACATTACTGACCATTTTGACATAATGGAAAAATGTTAAGGACTAAAATGGTAACAATCTTTTTTTGAGGGGAAAAATGATAACAACCTTAAAATAATTTTAACAGCTTTTAATACATAGCTAAATAATTTTTTTTGTCCTCCTATAATTTCTAAGTTAATTAAAAATCCTAATTTAGTTATAATTTAAATTCTTTCTCCTAATGGAATTCTTTTTAATATTAACTTATTAATTTTTTATTAGCAATTTATTAATAGAATTACCACAAGTCACAACGAGCTCTTATCTAAGATTTTTTTTTTTTTTTTTTTTTTTTAGGAATCTAAATATATAGAAGACAATTAACGTTACCCTTAAATAAGAGAAATTAATTAATTAACATATGCGAACTCATCCTTCTTCTTCTTTTTTTTTTTTTTTTTTTTTTTTTTTTTTTTTTTTTTTTTTTTTTTTTTGAGAAGGATATGTGAACTCATCCTGGTTACACTTTGTCAAAAAAATAGATGAATTTATCATCTTACTATCAATTCATAAATACTTTTATATAAGAACTTACCATATATTTATATATAAGACATCACAAAAAATATCATTATTGCTAGAGTACTATCAATTAAACCGATAAAATTGTTTCTAGAAAAAGAAAAAAAGAAAAAAAAGTTTGAACCGATAAAAAAGCGGTCCCAGTTAGCCTATGAAACATGCTGCTAGATGCTGCTTGAGATAAAGACTTATCCTCACGTCGAATATGTTCACAAAGATGTGTGAAACATGCTAGATGCCACTTGGGATAGAGACTTATCATCAGATCGAATATGTTCACAAATTTCAATACGGGCTATCCTACCTACTTTTTTTTTTTATGAACATCCTACCTACTAGGAGGTCATGTATTTCATGGCTTTTATTATGTATTGGGATCAAGTCTTTCAAGTTTCAGTTTCAAGTCTTGGTGCCATGTGTTTCCTGGCTTTTGTTATATATTGGTTGCCAATTTTACTTTTTCTCAACATTTTTTCTTTTTAAACAATTTTTCAATACAAGTAGAACTGTGCTCACTCACGACCTGAATCTCAGTAAGACCAAGAAATGACAAACATTAAGGGTATATTTGGTAGATCGAAATAGATATTGTAATGTAATAATTATTCATATAGTTTATAGATTCTTTAGTTTTGTTTTGTTTTTATTACAGGAAATAATCATTCTTTATAAATAGTTATTATTCAAAATAAGAAATAAATATTTCTTTCTAAAAGAACTGAAATAACTATTCATTAGTAGGTATAATAATTTTTTTTAAGGAAATATAATTGTATGAGTAAGATATTTCCTGTAGGGGCAAAGGCTCAAAGGCCTAAAATTATACAATGGGTCTTAGGCCCCATACGGGATGGTCAACCATGTCCGAGGAGAGGACGTGGATACCAAAAGGGGTCCCAGCCCAGTTCTCGTGGGCCTAAAGTCACTCAAAGGGCAGTCCGAGGAGAAATGTCTCCTCGGACGTGACGAATAAGGCTCAACATGCACTCTGCCTGCTAAAAGGACCCACCCCAACGAACATTAGTAGCAAGGATAAGTTCTACAGACCTGTGGCAAAGAAGGAAACGAAAGATGCCCAAGGAGAGGCTGCAACTGTCACATTAAATGCGTTGCAGCTACTTTTCTGACCACATTAATGTGGAGAAGACCTGTGAATAGTGCTGCCTTGGCTACCACAGCTCATAGAAAGGTGGAAGGGGTGTCTGATGGGACAAACACTCAAGTGGGAGTCTAGATAATCAACAAGTGTAAGGCCACGATGGCTTCAAGGAGGCTATATAGGAAAGGGAGTTCTCATGAGGAAGTGGACCGGAAAAAAGGGAGAGAAACATAAAAAGAACTGGAAAACTTAAAGAAAGAACCAGCAAATATCTATCTCATCTCCTCGGACTGAGAATGTATGGACTTTAACAGGATCTTCTTGTATCCAAGTGTTGCGTAGCCTAATCTTAGCCTCTATCTACTTCGCTAAGGCCCGGTTTTGTAACCCACTCTCTACAAATTAATTGTTTCAGGGCCCTTTGGGCCAGGACCCCATACTTGTTGGGCTTGGGCCCCAAATTGAGACCCTACAATTGGCGCCGTCTGTGGGAAGAACTTGTACCTCAGCAAGTACGATCGTTAGAAATGGAAGGATCAGGTCTGCGACAAACAAGACCCGCAGACTCCCAACGGCAGGACAACTTTCTTAACCTCGAACGGGAAAGAGATTAAGACAAGCGACGAGAGGGTAGCGTAAATACCTCCCATACGAGCAGAAGCCGTTCGAAAGGGAAAGGTCATGCATCCCAAAAGCAGGGCGATAATAGGGCTCTCCAGCAAGAAATTGACGACCTGAAGAGGAAGTTACGCTGAGCACAGCGGAGGCGTCCTTCCCCCAGTCCAGACACCAGCGATGAAGAGGACAACGAATAAAGGCGAAGGTCAAGAACTCCATCAAGTGAAACCTTCTCCTATGAGGAAGAACAACCTCACAAACACGGCCATAGAAGTCTGTCTTACAAGGGCCTAGCAAACGACGCCATGAGTAAGGCCTTGGACCGCATCTCCCAGGCGCCCTTCATGTGCAAGATAGAAGGGGCTGAACTTTCTCGGCGGTTCCACCAACCCACTTTCACCATATATAATGGTCGAACGGATCCCGTAGAGCACGTAAGTCAGTTTAACCAGAGGATGGCCGTACATTCCAGAGACGAAGCTTTGATGTGCAAAGTGTTCTCGTCCAGTTTGGGACCTATGGCGATGAGGTGGTTTGACAGCCTCAAGCCAAACTCCATAAATTCCTTTAAGCAGCTAACCCAGGCTTTTGGTTCTCACTTCATAACGAGCAGTAGGGTTCCTCGTCCCTTGGATTCCCTCCTGTCCATGTCCATGCGAGAAGAAGAGACCCTGAGGGCCTACTCGGATAGGTATTGGGAGATGTATAACGAGATAGAGGGAAATTATGATGACGTCGCCATCAGCACCTTCAAGAGAGGTCTGCCGACAGAGCACGGTTTAAGGAAATCCCTAACTGGGAAACCGGTCACCAGCGTGTGCTAGCTCATGAACCGAATCGACAAGTACAAGAAGGTCGAAGAGGACCAACAGATAGGAAAGGGTAAAGCGAAGGTTGTCCCTCAAGAGAGGAGGGATTTCAGGTCGGACTGATTTAGCAACAACAACCGACCGAGAAGAGATTACTCGGAGCAGTCTGGATCCACTAGGGTGCAAGTAGTCTATGCTGTATTCCAGGAACCATTACATTAGATCTTAGAGAAAGTCAAGAACGAGCCATTCTTTAATTGGCCAAATAGGATGGCAGGCGACCCCGCGAAACGTAACCAGAACCTATATTGTCAATACCACCAGGAACCGGGGCACACCACCGATAACTGCAGAAATCTGAAGAACCACTTGGACCAGCTGGTCCGAGAGGGAAAGCTAAGACATCTCTTGCATCATTCCGGTGGTCGACAGGAGCAGACAAGCGTCGAGGCAAGGCAAAATACCTTGAGACCACCTATTGGCACGATAAATGTCATCCTCGTCACCCCAGGAAGAACCGGCTCCCATCCTTTTAGAGTGATGTCGGTGGCCCGACTCCCCACTGAAGCTGACAACCATTAGTCCAAGAGGGCTAAAGAAATGGCCTCGCCCATGCTCGGGTTCTCGAATGAGGATAAAATTGGAACCATCCAACTGCACGACGATGCTCTAGTCATCACACTTAGGATTGGGGGGTATGACGTGAAGAGGGTGCTAGTCGATCAGGGCAGTGCCGTGGAAGTAATGTACCATGACCTATACAAGGGGCTGAAGCTGAGACCCGAAGACCTGATGGCATACGACTCCCCTTTAGTAAGTTTCGAAGGGAAAACCGTTACTCCGAAAGGCCAAATTAGACTACCTATACAAACAAGCTCGGACATAGTGGAGGTGGATTTCATAGTGGTGGACGTATATTCGCCATACATCGCCATTGTAGATAAACCTTAGCTTCATGCCCTAGGGGCTGTCTCCTTGACCTTACACCAAAAGGTGAAGTACCCGTCAGAGGGTCAAGTCAAAGAAGTGATAGGGGACCAAGCCATGGCCTGGCAATGCATGGTGTTTGCCATCTCGCGACAGCCGAGTGCTGAGCCCTCAACCTCTACCGAGAATTGCTTATAGTAATTAACAGCCCCGGCCCCGGGTAGGGGGGGACCAACCGAGGAGGCAAGTTGTGAGGATTTGGAAAAAGTTCTTGTGGGCTCCAATTCAGAAAGATTTTTTCAGGTTGGCTCGGAACTGCCACCCCAAGAGAAGGAAAAGCTGATTGATTTTCTCAAAGAAAATGTGGACGTGTGTGCATGGGATGCCTACGAGGCTCCGGGGGTCGATCTGAATTTCATATGCCATCATCTTAATGTTAGTCTGGCCGTTACGCCTAAGAAACAACCTCCTCGGAGACTGTCAAAAGAGCATGCTGATGTGGTGAGGGAGGAGGTGATGAAACTAAAGAAGGCAGGGGCTATCAAAGAAGTTTTCTACCCCGAGTGGCTGGCCAATACAGTCGTGGTGAAGAAGAAGAGTGGGAAATGGCGAGTTTGCGTGGACTTCACAGACTTGAATAATGCCTGCATGAAGGATCCCTTTCCTATGCCTCGGATAGATCGATTGGTGGATTCAACCGTGGGACACCCTCGAATGAGCTTCTTAGACGCCTTTCAGGGATACCATCAAATACCCCTGGCTGCCAATGACCAAGAAAAGAAGGTTTTTGTCACTCCCATTGGAAACTACCACTATAAGGTGATGTCTTTTAGTTTGAAGAACGCCGGGTCCACCTACTAGAGGATGATGACTAGGATGTTTGAGCTACAGATGGGTAAGAGCATCGAAGTCTATATAAACGACATGGTGGTGAAAAGTAAGTTGGTGTCCGAGTATTTGAAGGACTTCAGCGATATCTTTGAGGTCCTGAGAAAATACAGGTTGCGCCTGAACGCGTCTAAATGTTTGTTCGGAGTGGGATCAGGGAAATTCTTCGGCTATATGGTGACCCACAGAGGTATTGAAGTCAGCCCCGACCAGATTAGAGCTATCCACAGCATGCAGCCTCCTCAGAACCCCATGGAGGTCCAAAAACTCACCGGCATGATTGCTGCCTTGAACCGTTTTATCTCTCGTTCGGCAGATAGGTGTAGGCCTTTCTTTCTCTTATTAAACAAGTGGAAGGGGTTCGAGTGGACTGAAAAATGCGCTTTGGCCTTCCAATAGCTCAAAGAGTATCTGTCTTGGCCACCAATCATGTCCAGTCCTGAAGTCGACGAGGTTTTATTCACCTACATTGCCATGGCCCCTCACGCAGTGAGCCTGGTGCTGATCCGAATGGACAACGGCATACAACAGCCTGTTTATTACGTGAGCAAGTCGTTGCATGAGGCTGAGATCCGTTACCTCCACCTAGAAAAGGCCATCTTGGCGATCGTACAGGCTACGCGAAAGCTCCCCCACTATTTCCAGGCACACACAGTTGTTGTATTAACCCAACTCCCGCTTAGGTCAATACACTAAAGTGCCGATTACACAGGGAGAATAGCTAAGTGGGGGACCATTCTTGGCGCCTCTGACATTAGGTACATGCCTCGCAATGCCGTGAAGGGCCAAGTCCTTGCGGATCTAGTAGCTGAGTTTGTTGAACCCTTACCGGAAGAAGGGGGAGGGATACCAAGCACAAACTAGAAGTTGGTCGGCACAGTTTCTCAACAAGGGCCCGCCTGTTGGAAAGCATATGTCGACGGCGTAGCAAATCAAAGGAGCTCTGAGGTGGGACTCGTCCTGATTTCCCTCGAGGGGATTACCATCGAAAAATCACTAAGGCTGGGCTTTTCGGCCTATGAATAACGAGGCAGAATATGAGGCCCTGTTGGAAGGAATGTCTATGGTCGAGAAACTGGGCGGGAAATCCATAAACATGTTCTCGGACTCAAGGCTTATAGTAGGATAAGTAAATGGGGAATTGGAGGCAAGGGATGAAAGAATGCAAGAGTACTTGGTCCAAACTAAGCGCTTGCGGACGCGTTTTAACTCTTTTAGCCTAATGCATGTATCTAGGAGCGGAAACACCCATGCCGATTCTCTTGCCACGCTAGCCACCTCCTCGGCTCAATGCCTGCCTCGAGTCATACTCGTGGAAGATCTACACAGGCCCTCATTGGTGAAGGCCGAGTTGATGCATGTTCACAGCGTCAGGACGGGGCCTAGTTGGATGGACCCTTTAATACTGTTCTTAAAGGAGGACGTCTTACCCGAAGAGAAGAGCGAGGCCGACAAGATTAGAAGAAAGGCATCTCGATTCTGGCTGTCCGAAGACTTGAAACTGTATAAGTGCTCATTTTCAAGACCGTACTTGCTATGCGTACACCCTGAGACCACGGAGCTTATCCTAGAGGAATTGCATGAAGGAATTTGTGGGAGCCATATAGGGGGCAGGTCTTTGTCCCATAGAGCCATAACGCAAGGTTACTGGTGGCCGAGCATGCAAAAAGAGGCGCACAAATACGTGAAGAAATGCAACCAATGCCAGAGGTTTGCCCCGAATATACATCAACCAGGCGGGACCCTCAATCTGCTATCCAGCCCTTGGTCGTTCGCACAGTGGGGCTTGGATATCCTAGGACCATTTCCTAAAGTAGTGGGGAACAAGAGATACCTTATCGTCAGCACTGATTATTTCACAAAATGGGTCGAAACTGAACCACTAACAAACATTAGAGACGTAGATGCCAAGAAGTTTATTTAGAGGAACATCGTTACTAGGTTCGGTGTTCCTCACACCCTAATCTCGGACAACGGTCTCCAGTTTGATTGTAGTGCTTTCAGAAGGTATTGCAGCGAGTTGGGAATTGTGAATAGATACTCCATACTGGCTTACCCATAGGGGAATGGACAGGTCGAAGCCATCAACAAGGTCATAGTAAATGGGCTGAAGAAGAGGTTGGATGACGCGAAAGGGAGATGGGTGGAAGAACTGCCCCATGTCCTGTGGACGTACCGCACCACACCACGTAGATCCACAAAGGAAACCCCCTTTTCGATGACCTATGGAGCCGAGGCCGTCATTCTTCTAGAAACAAACTTCCCAACACTGAAGACCATCACATTTTGTCCTAGTGTCAACAATGAACTGCTGGAAAAAAGCTTAGACCTCATCGAGGAAAGGAGGGAAAGAGCAATGGTCCAACTTACCTATTACTAGCACAAACTTAAGCAAGGTTATGACGCCAAGGTGAGACTAAGGCCACTAGCACCTGCGGATTTGGTATTAAGGAAAGTTCTGGGCATTGCAAAAAATTCCCTGTGGGGAAAGCCCTGACCAAATTGGGAAGGGCCATATCGTATCACCTCGGTGGCCGGCATAGGGGCCTACTTTTTAGAAGATTTGGATGAGCATGTAGTGCCATGTCCTTGGAATGTAAATAACCTGAAAATGTACTATTATTAATGAAAGTTTGTACTCTTGGTATTACTCACTGTGTCGTTTTAACTAAGTGTTAAACAGAACTCGAGTCCTGCGTGGCTCCTCGGCCCACAGGCTTGGGGGAAATTAACCACTACCCAGTTCTTAACTTAGTGTTAAATAGAACCCAAGTCCTGCGTGGCTCCTCGAACCACAGGCTTGGGGGAAATTAACTACTACGCAGTTCTTAACTAAGTGTTAAACAGAATCCAAGTCTTGCGTGGCTCCTCAGACCACAGGCTTGAGGGAAATTAACCACTATGTAATTCTTAACTAAGTGTTAAACAGAATTCAAGTCCTGCGTGACTCCTCGAACCACAGGCTTGGGGGAAATTAACCACTACGTAGTTCTTAACTAAGTGTTAAACAAAACCTAAGTCCTGCGTGGCTCCTCGGACCACAGGCTTAGGGGAAATTAACCACTACGTAGTTTTTAACTAAGTGTTAAACAAAACTCAAGTCCTGCGTGGCTCCTTGAACCATAGGCTTGGGGGAAATTAACCACTACGCAGTTCTTAACTAAGTGTTAAACAGAACCCAAATCCTGCGTGGCTTCTCGGACCACAGGCTTGGGGGAAATTAACCACTACGCAGTTCTTAACTAAGTGTTAAACAGAACCCAAGTCCTGCGTGGCTCCTCGGACCATAGGCTTTGGGGAAATTAACCACTACGCAGTTCTTAACTAAGTGTTAAACAGAACCCAAGTCTTGCATGGCTCCTCGGACCACTGGATCCTCAGACCACAGGCTTGGAGGAAATTAACCACTACGCAGTTCTTAACTAAGTGTTAAACAGAATCCAAGTCTTGCATGGCTCCTCAGACCACAGGCTTGAGGGAAATTAACCACTATGCAATTCTTAACTAAGTGTTAAACAGAATTCAAGTCCTGCGTGGCTCCTCGAACCATAGGCTTGGGGGAAATTAACCACTACGTAGTTCTTAACTAAGTGTTAAACAGAACCTAAGTCCTGCGTGGCTCCTCGGACCACAGGCTTAGGGGAAATTAACCACTATGTAGTTCTTAACTAAGTGTTAAACAAAACCCAAGTCCTGCGTGGCTCCTTGAACCATAGGCTTAGGGGAAATTAACCACTACGCAGTTTTTAACTAAGTGTTAAACAGAACCCAAGTCCTGCGTGGCTCCTCGGACCATAGGCTTGGGGGAAATTAACCACTACGCAGTTCTTAACTAAGTGTTAAACATAACCCAAGTCCTGCATGGCTCCTCGGACCACAGGCTTTGGGGAAATTAACCACTACGCAGTTCTTAACTAAGTGTTAAACAGAACCCAAGTCTTGCATGGCTCCTCGGACCACAGGCTTGGAGGAAATTAACCACTACGCAGTTCTTAACTAAGTGTTAAACAGAACCCAAGTCCTGCGTGGCTCCTCGAACCACAGGCTCTGGGGAAATTAACCACTACGCAGTTCTTAACTAAATGTTAAACAGAACCCGAGTCCTGCGTGGCTCCTCAGACCACAAGCTTGGGGAAAATTAGCCACTACGCAGTTTTTATCTAAGTGTTAAATAAAACCCAAGTCCTGTGTGGCTCATCGAATCATAGGCTTGGGGGAAATTAACCACAACGCAGTTTTTAACTAAGTGCTAAACAGAACTCGAGTCATGCGTGGCTCCTCGGACCACAGGCTTGGGGGAAATTAACCACTACGTAGTTCTTAACTAAGTGTTAAACAGAACCCAAGTCCTGCGTGGCTCCTAGGATCACAGGCTTGGGGGAAATTAGCCACTACGCAGTTTTTATCTAAGTATTAAACAGAACCCAAGTCTTACGTGGCTCCTCAGACCACAGACTTGGGAGAAATTAATCACTGTGCCATTTTAACCAAGTGTTAAACAGAACCCAAGTCCTGCGTGGCACCTCGGACCACAGGTTTGGGGGAAATTAGTCACTATCCTCTCGTTCATACTTAGTCGTATTACTTAAACTACGATTAATGGGTTATCCTCGGAGGTCTAGTAACACAGTCAAAATTCATGCACAATGAAAACAAAAATGGAAGCAGTAAAATGAAGTTCAAAGAAGAAATTATATCATTCATTAAGCTTCGAGATGCGTCATCTTACAAACATTAACAAAAGCTAAGGAAATGAAAAAAAAAAAAACAAAACAACTACAAGAGAAGTCCTACACTAATATCCTAAGCTTTATCTTGGGTTGAGCTTTTTGCAGGGTCCTCAGCCTCAGGACGGTCACCTCCTGCCGTAGGTTTAGGCCCGGCCTCCTTGGCTTGCACAACAATGTCCCTTATAGTGAGGGCATCCTCAAGTAACTTGTCCTTGGCCGGTGGCTATACCTCCTCGTTCCCCCCTTTCCCTTCAGGTATGATGGAATCGGGAATAGTGGTCGGGGCGGAAGGGGGCTCCTCAGGGGGGTCCAAACCTGGAATCTCGCGAATATCCTCAGGGAAGAAGATATTCTTGATCCTCCTAAGGTTGGAGTCCGCAGGAACTGCTGCTCGGTCCAAGGCTACTCCCCAGGACTCGGTGACGTAGTCCCTGCAAACCACAGCCACCTCTTCAGTTAGCCTGGTTTCAGTATCCGCCACTCCGCGCTCATAGGAGGCTGCCACCACAGCCTCAGCCGCCTCCCTGGCCAAATGAGCCGCCTCCTTTGCCTGTAGCAACTGCACCTTGAGGTCCGAGACCATTTGCCTCTCGGTCGCAAGGTTTATTTTTGTTGTGTAAAGCTGCTGGCGCATGTCCTCGGCATGCTTCGTTGTAGTCTTAAGGCCCGCCTCGACACTGTCCCGGGCCTTGAATGCCTCTTTGATCTCCTTGTTCAAGCGCTCTTTGTCCAGCTTCAGAGCACTCGCAACCTTCTCCGCGGTGAGGCGGGACTGAACCTCTGCGTTCAGCTCTTCTTGAGAGTTCTTCGCCCACTCCTCAGTGACGAAGACCTATTGAGTGACCTGTGAAAGTTCAAAAACGTGTAAAAACACCTTTGAACGTTTAGACCCCCAAATTACAACTTAACCAATTCAAGCAATATGTCAAACAACTAGTGTGCGGAAACTTAACATATGCTATAATATGAAATTGGTTAAAAACTATCTAAGCCATAACAAAATAAAATCCACAGCAGATAATAAAAAGGCAAAGATAGAGAGGAAGGAAGATGCAAACACAAAGACAACACGCAATGTGTTATCGAAGAGGAAACCGAAGCCCTCGGCGTAAAACCTCTCCGCCGCCCTCCAAGCGGTAAACAATCCACTAGAAAATGCAGTTGGGATAGATGGACAGCAAAAGACCCTCTAAGCCTAATCTACTCAGTGCACCTAAGCCCTCCAAGCTTCTTGCTCCAACGAGGTTGCGTTGAACCTTTTTTCTTTTCTAGCTTCCCGGATTCCGCTACTAGACTGTAGCATCAACCAATGAAGATTGGTTCCTTCCTAACTGCTTCCCAGAAATCCAAACAGCTGTCTCACAGTGATGATGGTGGTGAGAATCAGGTTTGGTATAATGCCTCTCAAGGATTTGACAATGGAGAGGAAGAGAGTTGAGGAATTTGAAGAGACTCTAAGGTATAGATTGTAGGTGAATCAATCTTGTTTTTCTTTAGGGTTTCTCTCTCAAAATTCTCTCTGGAAGCTCTCTTTCAATCGAGGGTAAAAGGGGTATTTATACTGGAGTGGGAGAGGAATGTGAAACGTCAGGTTTTACAAAACAGGGGTGGCTCGCGGCTTGACCTCGCAGCTTGACTAAGTCGCGAGATCCAGTCGCGAGATAACCGTATGGCCAGTTGTCCTGTTTTGTCCTGTAGTGCTCCAGCTAGCATGACTGTTCATCTTCCAGCATGCTTGGCACGTGTGCTGCGTCTGGCGGCTTGCAGCCGCGAGTCACCCGCGAGTCCCAACCGCGAGTCTCTGTTTTCTTGCACACTCTTGAGCAAACTTCACTCTATCTCACTCACTATCCTTACATCAAACCCACCTAAATACAGGGTTACTAAATGCTGAATTACAAGCAAATTTGGCACGGAATAAAGCCAATTAGATGGTTGAATAAATTCAACCTTACAACCTGCACAGAAATAATGGAAAAATCATTAAAACGAGAACGACAGATAGATGAGCATGGAATAAAGAACCTGAATAAGGAAGAATCTTCGTTTTACCATGGCAAGATTTCTCTTCAACGACATGAAGAGGTTCGGTTTCCTAGTGGCTCGGAGCCCATCCATGTCACGAGGCAGAAGGAGGGGCTGCTGCAGGGCCTCGGCAAGGTAGGATGCCTGCCCCTGCTGGGTCTCCCAAAGGGTTGCATCCCACGGGATAGGGCGCCATCCAGCTCTAGGCGGGGAGACCAGGTGCGCTGCTCCCTCCTGATAGCCGCCTTTTCTCAACTATCAACGGACTTTGTCCGCTTGTCCTTTGGCTCTTTGCTTTTTTTTTTTTTCTGTTGTTTGGCCTTTTGAGGGCCGACCTCACCTTCCTCCAATTCTTCCATTGGCCTCTTTCGCCTCAAATTGGGAATGGGTTGTAGCGCGATGTCAGTGGAAGGAGGAAGAGGAGGAGGAAGTTTAGCTGGAACTTGCTCCTTAAAGGCATCCTTGAAGGATTGCCCCTTGTTCCTATTGAACATGAGCCCCCCTCAGCCTGAACCTTGGCTTCAAATCCATACCCTCCTCTTCGACTTCTTGGCTCATGTCAATCCGAGCAATTACCAAGCCAGGAGAGTGAGCTGCTGAGAAGCGATCAAGATTCGAGCCGGAATCTGAAAGCTCTATGGGCCTTGTTGACACCTCGCCTTCCTCGGTGAAATGGAAGTGGTCAATTTCAGTCTCGAGAGATGAGTGCGAGGAGTCAATTCCCTCTCTGGAGTGGCTACCTCTAGGAAAATTCACTGAACGGGCGGTTGGATTGGTGGTAGGTCTCTCCAAGCAAGGAAGCTCGGTTTAGAGACGTCAATACGGGCTAATCGGGGACTCCCAACCTTTATTACTTGATCCACGTCCACAAAAGCGCGAGAAAGAGGCTCGTAGTCCAAGATAAGGTGAGCGGCATGCAGTTACCTGTCCTCGCTCACAAAGATCTCAGACCTTAGAAGATAGTTGAGGGCTTGGACGTTGACCAAACTTATCTTCGGAGCTGTGTGTTCTTTGTTTGCAAAATACCCAATGGGAGGGTTATGTCAGTCTGAGAAGGTAAATAATCGAAACCGAAACCGAAATAAGTGAAAGGAAAGCTCAAAACTAAGACCCTTGCCGAGGGATTTGACCCTATAGTGCCCCACCTGGTACTCCCACCCTAACTAAGCAGCGAAGAACGTCGTGCCATGCTCTGGAGACAATCAAATGGTCGTCCTTCAAGCCTTTGTTGGACTTGGGAAGGCAGGATATCAACCTCACCTCGTCGGACCTGGATTTCAGGTAATACGACTCATTGAGGCAATGGCACTTATACAAGTGAACTACATCGTGCCATGAGAGGCCGAGGTTCATCTGTTCGTTTAGAGCGTTTACGCACCCTAGGATCCGGAACATGTTAGCGGTGCACTGGTGGGGGGCCAGCCTATGACTGCGCAAGTAATCCCTAGCTATCCTCCCCATGGGGATCGTCATTCCTCCTTCTATGAAAGGGGTCATAGGAATGGCGACCTGCCCCGTCTCTCTCTTGGTTGAGATTTGGTCCAAGGAGCAGTATTCTAGACCCACTCCCGGCGGGATACGATATTTGGCCCTGAAACCTTCCATACCGGCCAGAGAATCTACCAGTTTTTGAAACTTACCCATCCTACTAACCCTAGGTGACACAGAGAAGGTTTACTAATGGAAGGAAGCCGAGAAGAACAGCCGAGAATACGGGGAAATGAACACATACGGGAGCGTAGATTCTAAACCTCTCGAGCTTTCAAAGAATCCGCTGGAAATCCTCATGGAAGTGGCTATGGACTTTTGAGTGTTTTGCGAGAGGAAATGCTGAAGTGCTCTGGAACGCTTGGGTTTCTTTTCTAAAAAGAGGAAGTATTTCCTCTTAGGAACCTTATATAGCAAGGAGAAATTGAACAGGATTACTCCTGCCCAAAGAATTGGGGGAATATTTACTGTTGATTGAATGCCCCATCGTTGGATGCGGGGGACATAAAGCCGCCTGGTGCAATTAATAGTGCCGCGTGGGCTACGAAACGCCAGAGGCAATAATGAAGCACGTGAGTCTGTACCCCCACACGCGTGAGTCAAGAAATTGTAATAATTTACCCAATAAGTATCAAAATCCCACATTTTCTCCTCGGATAAAGAGGGAAAAACCGGAATTTTGAGGGGATATTGTAGGGGCAAAGGCCCAAAATCATACAATGGGTCTTGGGCCCCATACGGGATGGTCAACCATGTCCGAGGAGAGGACGTGGATACCAAAAGGGGTCCCAGCCCAGTTCTCGTGGGCCTGAAGTCACTTAAAGGGTAGTCCGAGGAGAAATGTCTCCTCGGACGTGACTAGTAGGGCTCAACATGCACTCTGCCTGCTAAAAGGACCCACCCTAACAAACACTAGTAGCAAGGACAAGTCCTATAGACCCGTGGCAAAGAAGGAAACGAAAGATGTCCAAGGAGAGGCTGCAGCTGCCACATTAAATGCGTTGCAGCTATTTTTCTGACCGTATTAATGTGGAGAAGACCTGTGAACAATGCTGTCTTGGCTATCACAACTCACAGAAAGGTGGAAGGGGTGTCCGATAGGATAAGCACTCAAGTGGGAGTCTAGATAATCAACAATTTTAAGGCCACGATGGCTTCAAGGAGGCTATATAAGAAAGGGAGTCCTCATGAGGAAGTGGACCGGAAAAAAGCGAGAGAAACAGAAAAAGAACTGGAAAACTTAAAGTAAGAACCAGCAAATATCTATCTCATCTCCTCGGACTGAGAATGTATGGACTTTAACAGGATCTTTTTGTGTCCAAGTGTTGCGTAGCCCAACCTTAGCCTCTATCTACTTCGCTAAGGCCCGGTTCTGTAATCCACTCTCTACAAATTCATTGTTTCAGAGCCCCTTAGGCCAGGACCCCATACTTGTTGGGCTTGGACCCCAAATTGAGACTCTACATTTCCTAAAAGAAATTTTTGTTTTTATTGTAATGTTACAACTTACAACTCACAACCAAAATTATGAATAAGTTTAGTTAATCCATTACAACACATTTTATTCCTACTAATAAAGATTATAATTCATTTCAAACGTGCCCTAAGGGTATGTTTGGTAGACTGTAATAGGCACTGTAATGTAATTTATTCCTATGGTTTAGTTATTCTATAGTTTTGTTATATTTTTATTACAACGAATAGTCGTTCCTTATGAATAATTATTCTTTAAAATGAGGAATAACTGTTTATCTCTAAAATTGTTGTAATAGATATTTCTTAGTAAATGTAATAATTTCTAAAATAAATATATTTCCAAATAAAAAAACTTTCCATATGCATATAACAATTATGGAAAAAAAAAAAAAAAATTGTATGAGTAAGATATTTTCTAAAATAAATCTTAATTTTTATTGTAATGTTACAATTTACAACTCACAATCAAATTTATGAATATATTTAGTTATTCTGTTACACAGTAGCGACTCTAGGAATTCTTTTCAAGGTGGTCATTAAGAAACTTAAATTATACAAAATCTAATAAAAGGATAACTTCATATATTGAAAAAAAAAATTAAAAAAAAAAAACCAAATATATAAAGTCTTACAATTTCCTTTTACTTACTATTAAAAAGTATCCTTAACTCTCTTAAAATGACATTTTTTACATTTTTAATATTAAAAAATATTCTTAAAGATAATTTTATTAATGTATATAAACTAAAAAATAATTCTCTTTCTTAGATATTGTTTCTCTATTTCACTCCTCCACCCTCACTAATTTTTGAAAAACTTACAACACTCTTATTTGGCTTTTCGCAAACCCTTTGGAGGCATCAACACTTTGGAATACACATTGGCAAAGACATGAACATACTTAAACATGGCAAAACGGGCAGTTTGGATCGGTCAATCGGATTTGGGTTTTTTTTTTTATTATATAAAAATAATTATTATAAAATTATACAAATCCTAACATTGCTAACCAAAAAAAAAAAAGTACAAAAATGAAGGAGTCTAGTCTATACTTTGAAAATCTAATTAAAACAAACACACAAGTTTTACTTCTACACAATATCAACATCCAAAAATATAAAACAAAATTACAAATGTCCAATTAAATCTTAAAAACTAATTTCATAATCTAATATCTTAAAAAAAAATCTAATAGTTGGGTTTAATTTTAGATGCACTATAGTTGGCACTCTGCTTCAATTTGGGAATAAATATTAAAGTTTGATTGTTTACAAAATAAATGATATCTTTTGCGAATATCATGTCATTGTTAAACAAAATACACTCAAGAAAATATCGTCTTTTATTTTGAAAAGCTATTTATTTGGGCTATGGATTGTTAAGAAATAGGCCCAAGTATCCATAATTTATGCCAATTTCATTAGTATATTTCGGCTTTACTCTTTTCACACTTGTAAATACTTCTCATACATGTTTATAATTTCAAATGTATGTTTTTAACTCTACTGCAACCATATTATCTTGTCGTGCACCTTTTCATTTAATATCTAAAAATATTTACTTATTAGGTTATTCAACCAAGAAGAATGCATTAATCATTAATGTTTCAATTCATTTGCATGCAACTAAATGAATGTCTCAATTCTTTTCTTGAGACCATTATATTTGAAAGGAATTAAATATAAATAAATATTTATATATTTTGAATGATATTATCAAAAAATGTTAAAAATTTGATATTTTTATTTATATAAAAAATAATGATCTTATTTATCAATTGAGTTTGATTTGTGCTTGTAAAGCCCACAATAAAGAAGTTGTGGACGCCCCAAAAATGAGGAATAGAAAGAAGGCTTGGTTAGGGCCTTTTCTCCTCTATTTTGTTTTTGGTTTATTGCACGTCAGGTCCTTAGCGACAGGACTTTTTCTGTGCATGTGTTTCTAGGGTGTGTGTGTGTGCGTGTGTGTGAGTCAATTTTTCTTTATTTATTTTAGGAGTCACCACCAACTATTGGTTTTGTATTAGATGTAATTGGTCACCTACGTGTCTAATTTATTTTAAGTTACCTACTTAACTAAACCAATTTTAAGGGTTTATTAATTGAGGTAAACCAAAAGTCTCGAATCAAAGATCTTGGACTTGGAAGTTCAGTTACGTGTGGGAAAGGTGTTAGGCACCCCACACTGCCTATCCGAAGGATAATACCCCATTTTAATTTTATTCTAACATTATCTTTTTAATAAAGGAATAAGATACTTGGCATTTTGATTTTTGAAAAAGTTTTGTACAAACAATACATATATATACATGTGAGTATCTATTTACATATAATGCATAATGTGAATATTTATTTCAATGAGTCATTTACAAACAAAGCATGCAAAGTATATATAGAGCATGTGAGAAGCATTTACCACGTTGTAAGAAATAATACGCAATAGTATGTGAATATTTATATACTACACATATAACATGAATATATACAACGTAAAAATTAAAGAAAGAGAGTAGGAACAATAGCACCTTGTTGTCATCTATCATATTTTCTCATTTATCATGCAAAAACACAAAGGAAGAACATTAGTGCCACCCAAAAAAAAAAAAAGTAAGGGATCATGTAAGCTTGATTGGTGCCTATTGCATTGAACCACAGGCACAAATCTCTAAAGATGCAATTCTAAGAAAAAGTTTTAAACAACAATAATAAAAAGAAGATGCATGAATTATTGTGAAAAGATTGTTAAATATGTTTGAAGAAGAAACAAGCTTACACATTTTTTTGTAAAAAGTGTTTCTCTTTTTCTTGAAAATGTTTACCTTTAGAGAAAAGAAAGTTTTGAATTTTTTTTTTTTTTTTTTGGTGAGGAAAAGGTTTTATTACTATTATTATTTTTTATAAAAGAGAAGAAGTTTTGAAGGCTATTTCTTTTGAATAAGCAAAATGTGAGAGACTGCAAAAATTAGGGTTGCTCTCAAAAAAGAGATTTTGGTGCATTAAGGCACCTCTCTTTTTGGGTAAGTGGTGTGAAGTCGCCACTTATTTTTTATACAAAAAAAAAAGAAAAAAAATACAAATTTACATGATTGACATGCTTCATTGTCATTGATTAAATAAAAATAAATACAAGCTTGATAAATTGAATCTTACAAGGCTTTGAGTCCTAGTTACAATCTACTAAAAGAATACAGGACTTTTTGTCCTAGTTACAATCTACCCAAAAATAAAAAGAAAGACAACGCATAGATCTACCTATCCAAAAGAACTAAATTTGGAGGCTAGGTTACGGAATGAGAAGGTGTTAGACATCCATTCTGCCCAGACAGAGTCTGGTCTTCTAGACTCTCATGACCAATATACCCTTAATGCATGATATGAATGATATGTTGCATACATGACAAACTTAACCCTAAACTAAATCACATAAATCCACTTCATGAATGTGTCCTCCTCTTTTAAAGAATTCAGATTTGTTTTTGTGAATAAAAAAAAAATGATTTGATTCATTAAAAAAACCAGATCTATTTTGGTATAGGTAAAAAATTAGTTTTTGGTGAAGAAAAATTAGATCTGTTTTATTAAGTAAAACAAGGCTTTTTGCTTAAAAAATATCAGATCTGTTTTGAAGTAAAGTAAAAAATTGGTTTTTGGTTTGTTTAGGGTCACGTTTTTCAGCCCAAACCCAAGATGTATGGCATCTTAGACCAGTGAACCCAGTACAATAAATTTGTAGAGAGTGGGTCGAAAAGCTAGGCTTTAGTGCACGTATAACAGTTAATATGGTGTTTTTCACGATCAAGCCGAGATGAACTGAGTTTATCAAGGAAGATTGGTCCTCGGCACAATCCAAGGAGCCTTCTCTATTTAGCATTGAGTGGTAGGGATTTCGCAGTCCCCCATTTGCCTCCCTTTCCATCCTTTTTATACCTCCCTTTCCTCCTCTAACTTTTTAGATTCATTGCGTTGCTCCTTGTCCCATTTGCCCATCTCTAAAGTTGTTGGGAGTGGTTGTAAAGGCAGAAAGGCATGGCTATGTCAGGTATGGAGCACCGTAATAATGGCGGCTTTCCCTTAGATATTTCCATTCTTTCCGTTGTCATTTTCTGTCTTAGTACTTACCCTATTCCGTGGAATGACCCGGAGTGTCACTACCAATAGTAGGTTGCTACCCTTGTCCTCGGCTACATCCATGGCCGAGGAGGGGTTCTTCCTCGGAATGGGCCCTTGGCCCAATGTAGATATTGACATGGGCTTCTCGGTCTTTTAACCCCCACAGTTTGTATGTAAAAAAAAATAGATCTATTTTGTAAGTTAGAAAATCAAGATTTGTAAAAAAAATTATATTTGTTTTTTATATTAAATAAAATAAGAAAAAGATTTCTTTTTTATAAGAGGACTACACCCATGAAATAAACTTACGCTACTTGCATTAAACAAAACAAACAAAACATCACTACTTATGAATCAAACAAACAAAATATCAATACTTATGACTTTCTTTTTTATTTCAAAATCTGCTATGTTTAAAAAAAATTCAAATATGTATCTAAGAAAGATACAAATAAGTTTTTATGTTAAAAAAAAAAATTCAGATCTGCATCTAAGGAAGATACAAATCAATTTTTTTGTTAAAAAAAAATTCAAATCTACATCTAAGGCAGATACAAATATGTTTTTGTATTAGAAAAATTCAGATATGCATTTAAGGAAGATACAAATTAGTTTTTTGTGTTAGAAAAAATTCAAATCTGCATCTAAGGAAGATACAGATCAGTATTTGGTTTTGAAAAAAAATGTGATAATGTGCAGATTTTTGAAACTCAAAAGGTAAATCATGACAACAAAAGCATTAGAACATATTTCAACAAAAATATTAACAACACATGGCATGGACATTAGAAATTGAAACTAAAAGAATATCTACATCATGCATCATCAAAATAAAAGAAAACATAAAAAATGGTAAAGAAAAACCACCTCTTGCATGGACATACTCTTCTTATTGAGGGAATATTTTAGGGTTCAAAGAAATTTATTCAATTATCTTTGAAACCTAAAATACCTTGCTTACAAAAAAGAAATTCTTAAGGCTAGAGCCTTCAGAAAAGGGGAGTTAGAAAGAGGGGAAATCAGAGAGCGTGAAAAAGTGTGCTAAATGTTGAGAGACATCCTCTATTTATGGAGGTTGGAATGCTTAAAAAATAAGCAAAAAACGTATGGGGAAAATCCTAAAAAAAAAAAACAGAGATTTGGATAAGAGTAAGCTGATTTTCTAGATCAAAACAAGCTTTAGTATTTTGATCATATCTTTTTAGTCAAAATTTGGATTAAGCTGAAATTTTGACAACTAAAGGAAAATTCGATTCTCTACAACTTTTCCAGAAATAGCCCAGTCCGAATTTTGAGATCTACTATGCCAAACATCCCTTGGAACGTGAATATGAAATTTGCTACTTGATTAGCACGATTTTGAAGTGTTTTCCAACTTTAAAACTGTATTTGGACGAATTTCAGAGTTATTTTCATGATAAACCTCATTCCAAAGTGATAATTAGGACTTTTAAAATAATTATTTTGAATATAATTATCCTAAAAGCCTAATTATCTACAGCCTTTAAATATTATCAGTTTATTTGTTTTAATTCCATGCAACAAATCTCACTTTAAGAAAAATACTCCACCAATCACATAAATTCATTTAATTAATTTTAATCATTACAATCAAAATTAATTTCAATTAATCACATGTGATTGGCTTCACCCCATACAATGCATGTAGACTGTAAAAACTTGATCTCATGATATCTTTTAATCTGACGGTCCGATTTGGAAATCTGGCACATCGTCATGACTGTTAGAATCTCAAAATCATTTTTATGATATGCAATGAATGAATTAATGCATGTAATGCAATCATGAATTTTGGGTATATGATTGGTCATTTTAGTCATTTTCCTTAATTAAATTATGGGTGCGAAATCGAGTATCTACACAAAATTTGAAATAGGAAGTTTCTTTATGAAAGCAAGTTTTTATTTTTTTTTAAAAGAGTTTTATTTAGAGAAAAGAAATACCTATTAATTTTTTTTTTTTTAAGGGAATCCAAAATTTCCATGGAATTTAAAGTTTGTTTTGAAAACCATTTTGCAAAAATACAAATTTTGAGAGAAAAAAAGAAAAAGAAAAAAAGAAAGAGGGAATTTTGGAAAAAGTTGATTGAAAAAATTTCATAGGCTTTTCTTTTAAAGAAAATCATGGGAATTTAACTTCAAAAAATTCCCATGATTTTATTTTGATGATAATGTTTTAGGAAAAGGGAGCTTGTTTTGAAAATATTTCTTTGTAAAAAAAAATTAATTCCAAAAAAAAGGGTTGGAGAAAAAGTTTTTTTTTTTTTTTTTTTTTTTTTTTTCATAGAGTTTCATGTGTCTTTCGTTTAAAAAAGAAAAAGGATTCGGATTAAATTGTAGTAAAAGGAAGCTTATATTGAAAATATTTCAAAAGGGAATTTTAAGAAAAGAAATATTTCAAAAAGAGTATCCATAGGTTTTATTTTCAAAAAGGTTTGGATCCCAAAAATTCCATGGTTTTTTAAAGAAAATATGGTGTAAAAAGGTTATTTCCTTTTAGAAACTTTGCTCATTCAAAAATTTTTTTTTTTTGTTTTTTGTTTTTGTTTTTGTTTTTTTTTTTTAAAGTTTTCTAACATGGCAAAGAAAATAATTTTTTTTTTTTTTTTTTTTTTAAAGAAGAAAGATTTTTTAGAAAAAATACTCTTTTTTTTTTTTTTTTTTTAGGGTTTTTGAGATAAAAAAAAGGAAGATTTTTTAAAGAATTTTTTTGAAAAAAAAAAAGGAAAAGTTTTTGAAAACCATTTTCTTTTAGAAAAAACTTTTAGAGATTTGTTAACCCAAGAGTCATGTTATGGTAACAACGTATATGAGAAAGAATAAAGAGCAAACAAGTATAAATAAAGGTGCTAGAAATCAAAAGTCAAGAAAGTATAGTGCATTAAAAGTAAAGAAATTTAAATACAAGACGTAAAAGTAAATTGCTTGGAATTTAAAGGAATGTAAAGACAATAAGGTAAAGTGCTATGAATTTAAAGACAAAAAAAGTAAATAACTTGGAATTTAAAGACAAGGAGAGTAAATTGATTAGAATTTAAATGACAAGATAAGTAAATTGCTTGGAATTTAAAGACAAGGAAAACAAATTTCTTGGAATTTAAAGACAACAAATTGCTTGGGACTTAAATGACAAGATAAGTAAATAACTTGAACTGTAGAGACAAAAAAGGTAAATAACTCTAAATTTCAATGAAAAGAAAAGTAAAAAAACTTGGAATTCAAAGGTTTATTGAAAAATTTTATTTTTTAGGGATTTCTC